>NC_057800.1:209445-213262 GCF_018294505.1 Triticum aestivum
TGAAAAAACGTGAATTTTTCCACCACCTCCAAATCACCCAAATTTTCTTGTACATGGTCACCGACATGTGCCAAACATGTGTATAAAAGAAAATTTTGAAAAAAATTACTTACAATGCCCCCTTGAGGGATAGACCGATGTTTTCAGCAGTCAGTCTAGAGGGCATTATAAATTCAAAAGAAATTCAAAAAATACAAAAACTTGGAAACCTAGTTTTGTTTGTGGAAGAGATCATGTGTGCCAAAACTGAGGTGATTTGGAGGTGGTCGAAAAAATGCACATTTCTGATATTTTCACAGGTTACAAAATATATTATTCCACAGAATATAGATAGCAGCACACAGCAATAGCACATTCATCGAATACAATAGAAGATAGCTCTCCGAATACAATTCATCATATTAGTCTCCGAATTCAAAAGACCGAACAAAGATAGAACATTACAAGTCTCGAGACCGCGAGTAGCGAGTTTGTCTTCACATTACAAGCGATATCGATCATCTAAACTACCATCACATAGAAGAGAGTTGCGGTCATCACAATGAGCATCATCGCGATGAAAGTGGTCTTCATCCGGTTCCTCCAACGCTCCCTGCTCTCTCCCGCTAGATAGCGGGCGTATCTAGATTCCGCCTCCGCCCTAGTGGTGTACCCTTTGTAACTGTTACCGCTAAAACGGTGAACCTGTCTCCGACACTCCTCCCAGTTGTCGTAGACTCTGGGAACCTTACCCTTGTACACGACATACGACGGCATGTGTATGTACAAGCCAAACAACAGACAATACATAAGCAATTCATAAGTATGCAACAAAAGGATCGGAAGAGAAAAGCAAGACATTAATAGCACAATTCATGGTCCTAGTAATAAATAGCATCGATTACATCTAAGTTGAACGACTGTCCAAACCAAAGAGACATACAATTCATTAAAGTTTAATTACAACATGAGTCAATCAACGTTTCAGAACTACACATAGCATCACTACTTTCGACTCGACTCATGGGACCGGAGCGTGGATGAAGCCGCCGTCTGTCCTGATGGTCATGAAATCGCGGGCGTTGTCAGCCTGCATTTGTAGCGTTGTGTCTATCTCACTGCACAGAACATGGAATGTTAGAAAACAAAAGAACATGGAACATGGAATGCACAGAACATGGAGCCGCTGGTGGTCGACGATGACGTTCCGGTCCCCGGGCAGAAGCAGGACTACACCGTGCCGCTCATGGTTGATATCCACCTGAAGAAGGAGAAACTGGATGTCGTATGCACTAGCAATCCAGACGAAGCCAACAAGAGGATCCACGAGATCAGGAGGAGGCTCGGCGGCATGCTTTCTCGGTCGATCGGCGTTGATGTCGAGTATACGAGGGAAGACGAACCTCCGCAAATGGCTGCAGTTCTGCAGTTATGCGTGGAGGATCTCGTCCTGGTATACCACATCACCGCGGCAACCAAATGGTAAAAACATCCAGTTCTGAAGTTTCTGAAGTTCTGACGTTTTTGTCTAATTAGTAGTTTCTGAAGTTTCTGAAGTAGGTGCAATAGTTCTGAAGTTGTGAAGTAGATGCAGTACTAGTTCTGAAGTTCTGAAGTTTTTGAACTTCTGAAGTTTCTGTCTAATTAGTAGTTTCTGGAGTTTCTGAAGTAGACGCAATAGTTCTGAAGTTCTGAAGTAGATGCAACACTAGTTCTGAAGTTCTGAAGTTTCTGTCTAATTAGTAGTTTCTGTAGTTTCTGAAGTTTCTGAAGTAGATGCAATAGTTCTGAAGTTCTGAAGTAGATGCAATACTAGTTCTGAAGTTCTGAAGTTTCTGTCTAATTAGTAGTTTCTGAAGTTTCTCAAGTAGATGCAATAGTTCCGAAGTTCTGAAGTAGATGCAATACTAGTTCTGAAGTTCTGAAGTAGATGCAATACTAGTTCTGAAGTTTCTGTCTAATTAGTAGTTTCTGAAGTTTTTGAAGTAGATGAATTTGATGCACTAGATTAATTTGATGCAGGCCCAAGGAACTCCGCCCACTCCTGCAGGAGAAGAAGTTGTACACCTTTGTTGGCTTCTCCATTGGAGGTGACAAGGAGAAGCTGAAATTGTCTGGCTTGGAGATCAACCCCAACAGGTACGTCGACATGCAGCGCAAATGGAGAGTTCCAAACAATGGAAAGAAGTGGCAGTCTTTGACTGAGTTTGCAGCCAGCCTCATCCACCCATCGTACAAGTAAATGAAGCAGAAGATCAACAAGAAATTGGACCACAAACTATGGGGGGGCAGCCCACTGCCAAACAACCTCATCGAGTACGCAGCGAAAGATGCGTACGTCACCTATGAGTTGTTTGTAAGCAATGGCAAGAGGCGGAGGATCATTGGGATGACCCCTACTACTGGGGATATTGAGTTGTTTGTGGTATTATGTGTCTCAGTTTGTAGTTATGTGGTTGAACAAGTTTGCTTTTTTAATGATGAACAAGTTTGCTTTTGTTATGTTGAACAAGTTTGCTTTTGTAATGATGAACAAGTTTGCTTTTGTTATGTAGTTATGTGATTGTTATGATGCTGGTGCAGAACACTTATGGTTGTGATGTGATGCAAAATCCTTCAAGTTTTGGTGATCATTTAGTTCAAGTTTTGGTCAGATCATAAAGAATGTTGTCTAGAAGTTTTTGTGATCATTTAGTAGTTTTTTTATACAGAAGCCTTTCACTATAACTGTCTGATCCTAGCAAAGACATGCATGACACATAACTACTCCCACAAAACCTGCAGAAGTGCAATAACTGAAAAAGCTGAAGTTGTCAGCATGAAGAATCACACAACACAGCACCTACATTATGATGATACACTATCAACTGCAGACTTGAATGCATCCAATTCGGCCTTTCCCAAGCAGTGATGGTAACTGAAAGTATAACAACTAAAGACGCTGCTCTACTGTATGTGTCCAATAGTGCCATCATAACAGAACTTTGAGAAGTCCTATATTATACACTAGCAAGCATCACAAGTTTCAGATGGTTTTCTAGCAAGTATTTTCCAGAAAAGTGGATTGGTGGCACAAAATTGCTACACTCAGTCGATCTACCTAGCATTATCAACATGGATACCATTGAGACATGAACAGAAACTGGGGTACCTGCGCTGTCCTGCGGTGGTTGAGGAGATGGATCCGGCAGCAGAGCCCAAGGGGGGTCGTCAGAATGGCGCCTGCCGGCTGGTGCAGGGGCCGGAGGAGGCCCTCGCTCGTCGGAGGGAGGAGGAGAGGAGAGGAGCGGGCGGCGCGCGCTCGGCCGATCCCGTTCGGGGGGGCGCGGGGGCAGCGGGGGTGGAGTCGCCGACGGCGTGCAGGCGCGGTGGATAGAGGGGGACGACTAGGGGATCTGGCGATGGAGGGAGGGAGGCCACAGTGCGAGGGGAATAGGTGGAGTGGGGGGAGGGTTCTAATGGCCTACTTCGGATGGGCCTAATTCGGATGGGCCATCTCGTTGTCTGCGCCTGAGGCATGCATGCATGGGAATGGCGGCGATGTGGGTTTGCATGCGTGGGTGGCGGACGTGAACTTTATATATCCAAACTATGTTATGATTTGTACCCGAAAATAAGCTCCCGTGCGACGCACGCCTCTCGCGTGATACGCGATCCGCCGGCGAGGGCGCCGCCTGGAGCTCGCCGACGTTGATGGGGTGGTGGTGGACGCGCGAATCTGGCCCGAGGACGTTGAGTTCACGATGGGCCGAATGGTGGAATTCCCGTGCCATTTGGCACGTATCGCAGTGGCTGACCGGTGGGGCGACCCCATGGCGGTTCCTGAGGTGAGTAATGG
>NC_057800.1:213535-298916 GCF_018294505.1 Triticum aestivum
GGGGAGAGGTTATTAGGCCGACGCATCGACTCTCCGCCACTTCCTCCACCACTCCCTCCCTCTCAGATCTCATCCAAAACAACCGCTGCGACGCGACGCTCCCAGAGCTAGGGTTTGATGACGACGCGCGAGCAGCAGATGTGGGATCTCGCCGCCGGTGACGAAATGCTGATGGGGTGGCTTCAGGAGCTCAATGGCTGGTTCCCAACGGCGAAGGCCCTCAACGACGCGTCGGAAATGGTGAGAGACAAGCTCAGGGGAGAAGAAATCCTCCGCTGCTTCCCCAACTACGAGCGCCAGCCGGCGATGGGGGTGTTCCTCTGGGCGATGCTGGAGGCGGAGTCTCTGGATCCAGAGCAGAGGGAGAAGTGGAAGGTGTTCCGCTCCCTCCGCTACCGCCTGATCCAGCCGCGGGCGCCGCCGGCGCAGCCACAGGTGCCACCGCAGGCGGTGGTGATGGGGATTTCGTCTACTGGATCCAGGTGGCTCCCAATCGAAATCGAGGAGGAGGAAGTGCTGGCTTTGACTCCAAGACACAGGGCCAGGACGCCAGCGACCCCAACCACGCTTCCCCGCCACTCCCCTCGCCTCCTTGCCCTCTCCCGCTGCCAGTAGGACGCTCGCCGGCTGGTAGCCGTTTCTGGTTAATGGCCTATGTTGGCCTTTTGGTGGGTTGTTTTTCATTTTGGTTGTGGGTTCTGTTCCGTTCTGTAATGTCTAGTACTTTGTTATGATTTCTACCCGTCTATTTGATATGTCGCTGGTTAACTGGAAATTGTTTTTCGACGTTGTATGGTTTTGTAGGCTATAATGATTACGCACACGTGTAGATGAAAGGAACGAAAAAACAGTTTCAACAAAGACAACATAAATGATTTTTTACAAGTTTTATAGATGGAAACTTCTTTAGATGCAATGCAATCTCACAAACAACTCAGAAACATCTGTATGATTGATCATAAAATACATGCATTGTTGTTCAAAGAACTGTCTCATGAATAAATTGTACCATAATTGCGAACATAGTGTGAAACAGAAAAAAAAAATGTTTGTTTGCAACAAAATAATCCTGATTTGAAGCTTAAACTGGTCTTGTAGTCCTAGGTGCTAGTACTTTATTACAAGTTTTAGAGTGGTTGGGCTTTTTTAGAATTGTTTTCGACTCCGAAAACAATTGAGCCTACTCCATATGGTCTTCTGCACTACCAAAATCCAGTGACCTCTTGTGTTGCGTCGTTGGAGATTGCGTCGGGCTTGGCGACGACCCATGTGCTTCAATCTTTTTCTCTTTAACATCAATGTAACCATACAACTGAAGTTGTTCTTGGTCTTTCTCCGCCAACTCTCTAGCAAGACCCTCCATTTCTTGGATTCTTACTTCATGTAGAAAACCATAGGAATTGTATTAGGAAGAACTCAAAAAAGACGTAGCCATAAACTAGATGCATGTAACATTTAAAATTTAAACCTCTGGAACAATGTCATCCTCGGGAAAACAACCCGTAGTTCTATTGTACACAATGTACATGTGACATGTCTTGCTGCCATTCAGATCAGAAAGCATTTTTTTCTACATCATCTGGTCCTGCAATCAAGAACATTCTTTCTGGCAGCTTCCACGCGGACCCGGCTAAGAAGTAGTATAGTTCTGCTCCCATTTTGCAACCAAAAGAATCTCTCATTTCACTCATAATGAGATCGTAGGTCACTTTGGCGGGTTCAAAAATTCTGACTTCTGCCGGGTGTTCATCAAAGTATGCTCTCGGGACATGTGACATCTCATCATCCCTATTATTATCTCACATCAGAGTTAATACATTCAATGAGTAAAGGAGCGTAAACTGGTCAGCGATCTGATGACTATGTTAAATGATGGGTCGTTCATAACATTGGCCGAAGTGTTTACGGCTTGACCCTGACTGTCGCCGAACACTACCGGGGGCTATTTACTGGCCTCCCAAACTAAATCCTCAATATTTTGCTCTTACATTAGAGCTGAGGTTTAATGATCATGCTTAGCATGACAACCCAAAGAAAGGAACCGATAGCGGGACTATTTTCTTTGGAAGTCATTTCTTTTGTTAAACAGTAATATAACTCTCTGCGTACCTTTGTTTATAAAACCATATGGCCAGATTGCCTTGTTTGTTGTAAATCTTTGCCCTCATAAAGGCTTTATAAAGTAGGACAAACACTCCTCGGCTACTGGCCGAGGAGGTGGAAGCCGATGGTCGGTCAACAAAGTTTTGTACAATGCGGATCCGAGCATTAATGACATAAAGTACTTGGATACATAGAGTCATTACACATAATTTGTGATTTTACTATCGATATTGATCCTTAATTCGGCCACCCGTGCCCGCATTAAGGCTCGGTGGCTACTGGGCTTCGGGCTTTTTATTTACAAATATTAAAGGGGCACATTGATCCCCTGATCTGGTGTTACCACCCGACCAGTGTCTCAGGGGCTACTGCATTGCTTGTCCAATGCAGAAAATTTTATGTGCAATATAGTTTCCAAGGAGATTTTGATCCTCAGGTTTGTCGGCCGCACCCAACCCGAGTCTCGAGGACTGAGCACGCCGCTTTTAGTGTCCCGAAGTATTCTGCCGAGCTTGGACTTGATCCTCAGGTCGATTTTGCAAATCAACCTGAGTCTTAGCGGCTACTGGGATCAGCGGTCTTACGTCATCCTTCAGGTGCATCTCGGGTTTTAGACTGATACACACCTTGAGGGCTACTGGCTATATATCTCGGCAAAGAATAAATTGCACCAATAAAAAATATTCACAAAAATCAGCCCACATTCAGCGTGGTGCACCACCTCGGAAGCAGCCCGGCATAAAGCTCGGGTGCTAGTGGTTGGCTCCATCGAGGGCATTTCCGGCATTAAGCTCGGCTAAACTCCTTCAAACTTCTTTGAACCAAGGTGATTTACGACACCTCGGATATAGTCCAGCATTGGAGCTCGGATACATAGTCCGGCGTTGGAGCTCGGATACATTTCGGCGTTAGAGCTGAGAAGCGGTCCGGAGTTGGTGCTCGATTGCAAAAGATACCTCGAATACAGTCCGGCGTTGGAGCTCGGACGCAAGAGGACGCTGCCGCCCGGGAACAACTTCAAACCCGAGGTGTCGCATAAAAATAACAAGGCATTGGTAAAGGCCGGAAACTTCAAGGGGCTCCTCGGATACCCGATGTGTAAACTCGCCGAATGCATTTCGGCGATCCTCAAGATCGAAGATGAGAAGATTTGTTGAACCAGTTTTCAAGACCGACGACCGAAGATGAAGAACACTTCGGAAGAATCGAGAAGCATCCCTAACTTGAAGACCGGTTCAGGGGGCTACTGACGGTGTCCTGGACTAGGGGATACTCACCACGTCGTCTCCCGATCTATTAGATTTGGCCGAGGCCCCCCATGGCCGTATCTTCATGGGCCAGTTCGGACAGCTGCCGCATACAAGGAAGATTCCACAAAGACTTGGGGATCTAGACAAGGACTTCTCCCCACCGGCGTATTCAGCTAGGACTCTTGTTAACCTAGGCCTCTGGTGCATTATATAAACCAGGGCCAGGCTAGTCGATAGAACATACAACATACACAACATACAATCATACCATAGGCTAGCTTCTAGGGTTTAGCCTCTCCGATCTCGTGGTAGATCTACTCTTGTACTACCATATCATCAATATTAATCAAGCAGGACGTAGGGTTTTACCTCCATCAAGAGGGCCCGAACCTGGGTAAAACTTTGTGTCCCTTGCCTCCTGTTACCATCCAGCCTAGACACACAGTTCGGGACCCCCTACCCGAGATCCGCCGGTTTTGACACAAATAGGGATTAACATAATCATTTCGTACGAAAAAATATTCATAATCGGTTCATACGATCAACTACTACAAACTATCAATCAAAAAGCTCTTGCATGACATCCTGTACTCGAATCACACCAGAACTACTCAACTATGGCAAAAGCTGGATTTTCTAATCTCTTCGGAAATTACTTCTTGGTCGAATCAATGGAAAAAATAATCAGCACTGCAATCGAAGATGAGGGGAGCCGTGGAGGAGATCTTTTTAATCCGGCGTCGGCGTGGTCGCTTGAGAAGCGATGGCGCGATCTCAGTGATGGCTATGTGAGGAGAAACAAGGTAGATGGGGGTGGTTAGGATAGGGTAGATATGCGGTAGAATGGGAAGGTATATATCCGTGATTGTAGGGTTAATTAGTTATTTTGAAGTAATCTGCTTCGATGCATGTTTTTTTTAACGAGCGCGATCTTTTTGGGGCTTCCAAAACATGTGCACTGACCGCGGGTCGAACCACATATCACACAAGCCCGAGCCATCGCCGTGCCCGTGCCAACCCGCGGCCCACCATTCTAACTTATTGTTCTCTAAAAAAGGAAGAGCAATAAATTCATTCCAAGAATTTCCAGAAATAATTGTCAACCCATTTTCGTTGGTAATTACAAGATATGTTTGGCGCAATTAGTGGCTAACTGGGTTCTTTTTTTTTGAGGAATAGTGGAAACTTGGTTTGATACATGCCAAACGTTATGTTCAGATTAGTTGCATTATTTCGTTCATTTTTTACCAAAAAAATCTATACAAAGTGTTAATTGGACAATGTGAACAATGTGGTACGAAGGTTGTCGGCCCAGCCAGTGGATGGAACGGATGGTACATGTACACGCAAGTACGATCTCTGACACGCGCATTTCGGGTCCCTGTACATGTACATGTAAACCAACCCAACATCGATCCGGTTCAGTGGATGCATGCATGCTCTATGTGGCACGAAGTATGGCGGCCGAGCCAGTCGACGGACCAGATCGATGCTACAGGAGGGAATCCATTGTAGACCAACGCTCCATCAATGTCCGGTGTGTGTGCTACGTCCACCGTAAGACAAACATAGTTTAATCAACCCTAAAACCCTTAAACCCTAAACCCTGATAACCCTAACCCCTCCCCCCACTAAACCTTAAAAACATTCAAATTTTTGCCCCACATGGAAACCATTATGCATGCATTCTCTATGGGGTCATGGGATGCCATGAAAAAAGTTTGGGATTATACACGCAAGTACGATCTCTGACACACGCATTTTCGGCCTGGCATGTGAACACCCCGAAAGCACTAGTTGGGTTCCTCACCTGTATGAAACCAACCAAACATCAATCCGGTCCAGTGGATGGATGCATGCTCTATGTGGCACGAAGTTTGTTGGCCGAGCCAGTCAACGGACCGGATCGATGCTACCAGAGGGAATCCATTGTAGACCAACGCTCCATCAATGTCCGCTGTTTGTGCTACGTCCACCGTAAGACAAACATAGTTTCGTCAAACCTAAAACCCTTAAACCCTAAACCCTGATAACCCTAAACCCCCCCCACCCACTAAACCATAAAAACATTCAAATTTTTGCCCCACATGGAAACCATTATGCATGCATTCTCTATGGGGTCATGGGATGCCATGAAAAAAGTTTGGGATTATACACGCAAGTACGATCTCTGACACGCGCATTTCCGGCCTAGCATGTGAACACCCCGAAAGCACTAGTTGGGTTCCTCACCTATATGAAACCAACCAAACATCGATCCGGTCCAGTGGATGGATGCATGCTCTATGTGGCACGAAGTTTGTCGGCTGAGCCAGTCAACAGACCGGATCGATGCTACCGGAGGGAATCCATTGTAGACCAACGCTCCATCAATGTCCGGTGTGTGTGCTACGTCCACCGTAAGACCAACATAGTTCCGTCAACCCTAAAAACCTTAAACCCTAAACCCTGATAACCCTAAACACCCCCCCACTACACCGTAAAATCATTCAAATTTTTGCCCCACATGGAAACCATTATGCATGCATTCTCTATGGGGTCATGGGATGCCATGAAAAAAGTTTGGGATTATACACCCAAGTATCATCTCTGACACGCGCATTTCCGGCCTAGCATGTCAACACCCCGAAAGCAATAGCTGGTTTCCTCACCTGTATGAAACCAACCCAACATTGATCCGGTCCAGTGGATGGATGCATGCTCTATGTGGCACGAAGTTTGTCGGCCGAGCCATTCAACGGACCGGATCGATGCTACCGGAGGGAATCCATTGTAGACCAATGCTCCACCAATGTCCGGTGTGTGTGCTACGTCCACCGTAAGACAAACATAGTTCTGTCAACCCTAAAACCCTTAAACCCTAAACCCTGATAACCCTAAACCCCCTCCCCCCACTAAACCGTAAAAACATTCAAAATTTTGCCCAACATGGAAACCATTATGCATGCATTCTCTATGTGGTCATGGGATGCCATTAAGAAAGTTTGGGATCATTAGTACATATACATGCAAGTATGATCTCTGACACGCGCATTTCCAGGCTTGCATGTAAACACTCAACCCTAAACACTGAACCCCTAAACACCTAAACCCTAATAACGCTAAACCCCTAAACCCTAAACCCCTAAACCCCTAAACGAGTTGACAAGATTTTCTTATTTCTTTATATCATTTATCCAAATCTCACATAACTCACGCGGCCCACCCCTCCCTAAATCCCGCGATTACAGCTCCGCATTCTAACCACCCGGGCCGTCCGCACCTCCCACGACCACTGCAAGATCAGATCGGAGACGCCGGTCACCCACGGAATACAGGAGTCGGCGGCCACCACTCGCCGCCCACCGCCAACGTGATCTGAGGGCTCGGACGTCAGTGTTCTACTCGCCGCCTCCTCCTCGCGTGAACGCTCCGTCTTTCCTTTGCGCCGTCGACCGCGCTATAGCGGCACTTATAGTTTCCGACGCACTAACCGCCGCCATCTACTCGGTGGCACCGTCTCCGAGATAAGGTATTAGCTGATCGTAACTCATTATAATTGTTGTCCGCCTCTACTTTAGTTGTTGAACCCTCATAGGTTTTGCACCCAAATAGGTTCTGTGCTTAAACCCATAAGTGGATCATATGTTAAATGACCCAGTTAATTTTGTTAAAATTAATTCTCTGCTAATTTTGTTATACATTTTCCAATTTTGTTCAGATTAATTGAGCCGGATTTTATCACTGCATACGAGGCAACAATGTCAGTTTCAGATACAAACCTTCATAATGGAGAAAAGCCCATCTCTGAAACTACCGATGCGGTAAGTAATTGACTGTTTGTGTACAATCGTTTCGTACACATAATTCATGTGTACTCAGTAAAATTTAATGGAATGTAACAGGAACTCGCCGAAAAGCATGGTCATATGAAGTTAGTATGCTCACAGACAAGGTTCGGAAAAACCATGAAACTGTTGTCACAAGACCACAAAAAGTACATCATATCAGAAACCAGTCTTGGCGGTCTAACCCAGATGCATGAAGTGACTCTACGGCGCATAATGTTGGTTAGACTAGCCAAGAGCATAGATATGGACACGAAATCCATTACCATCGGTAAAACGCCAATTCATATAACAAAAGAGGACGTGCAAGGTATATTTGGCATTCCGATAGAAGGGGAGGATATAGAGCCACATCTGGAAAATCAAACCGACACAGAATTGTTTACCGCCTATGCAAACAATGGGCAAATTTTGATTTCTGACCTTGAAACGGCGATCCGAGCTTCCAAAGCCCTAGACGGCGATTTCCTGAGACGGTTCATTCTGTACGCAATTGGTACTGTTCTAGCACCAACAGCACAACATTATGTGGACTCGAAATTTCTCAACCTTGTTCCAGATCTTGAAAACCTTCAGAAATTTAACTGGGCATGTTTCACACTTAATCACTTCTTCAAGTCTGTTCACAAGTTTAGAAATCGAGATCACGTAAATCTACAAGGAAATCTAATTCTGCTCTAGGTTAGTGCTAGATCACTACTTAATGTCCTTTAATTATTGTTCTGTTGCATATCTGTATGGTGATGAACTAATTTATTGTGTAGTATTGGTACTGGGAGCACGTGCGTAGTGGCCGATTAATGTATGCTTCTAGACCCCCTCCATTGGTCGCACGATGGGACGAAATGATGGCTACTTTAAGAAGCGATGCTTACGAGAAAGGAGGTCTTCATAACGGGCTGGTACCTATCTACAATTGAACTTTCTATATCCAATTTTTTATTGATACTAATGGTTCATTATATTTTTAAAAAAATACGCTGTCATGGAAATTTGTGCTCCTCAACGACCGTCCAAGAATTCTAATAATTTTCCAAGAGAAAAAGATGAACATGTGCATCAACATGATTCGTATCGAGCACCATCACAAGGACAGCAATTTAGTAGCCAGCAAGTATGTACTCCAAAGACTATTTGTTTTTGCAATATCACAAATAGGTTTCATGGAACCTCATTCATTTAGCTATTGTTATCAATGGGGTTTTATTTTGTTTACACAGATTGAAATGGTAGTTGAATTCATGAATGCACGCATTGCTGATCATGAAAAGAAGGTAGGCAGGAAGTTAATGGAAATTGAGCACAGATTTGATGTCAAATACCAGACTCTAGGTGAAGACTTGATCGACATGAAGACTAAAACTGGCACTAATCCTAGGTTGTCGCAGGCCGAGGATGAAATTAAAGTCTTAAGGAGGGAACTCCATGTATGTCATACTGTGCATTTTGTATTTTTTATGAATATGTTCCTTCATGTTCATTATTGTTTGCATTGTTACAGGACTTAAAATACGAATTTACAAGCAACCGACAATCAGTGTCACAGAAAGGAGGCGTGCAGGTGATCAATATGGCCCAACACGTTAATATCTAAAAGTAACAAACTAATGATGAACTACCTTTGTTCACTGTAGGATCAAGTCAATGTGTGCAATTCATCCCTGACAGGAACTCCTAGGGCTAGCCAATTCATGACAGGGACTTCGAGTACACCAAGTGCAAGACATGTGATGGAAAACAATGAGGAACCACAATTAACTCCGATGAAGCCTGTCTTCGGTAATGATTACAAGATCACGGATGAGGACATAGAGACAGCCGTTTACATCCGCGGAACATACGCCCCTGTTGAAATAGCTAGAATCGGAGATATTACCCTCACAGCAGAAAATCTGAAGCGAAATTTGGACGACAAATACATTTATGGTGATGTAAGCCCATTATACTCTATTCTACATCATTACTGCAACAAATGTCTTTTTATTGTATGATTGAAAATTTGGCAGGTTATTATGGCATATGCTAGCATTAGCCAAATTGAGAATGATACTACCTCAATCATATCCCCTCAAGAAACCGAAAAGCTGTTACAAATGAACGGGGTGGTTCCTGTTGGACGTGCAGCCTCATGGTTAGCTCGTGTAGCAGGAAAATTTGTAGGGCGCCGAAAGGTACACGACAAATTTCGGTTCTCAACCCAACCCAAATTTTACTGCAGGTGCATGTCCCACTGAATGTACACCAAAACCATTGGATGCTAATGATGTTTAATTTTGACAAAAAAGAAATTCAGACTCTGAACTCCATGAATTATCATTGCGACAAGACCAAGGAAGATTCTCTTGTAAGTGTTCTCTTGCTGCCTCTTTTGATCCGCATGGAACATGAGCTCCCAAAGTACCGTAACCCTATGTATAACTCGTCGTACCCTAGGTGGACTCAATTCAGTTCTGCATTGACGAATCTGTCAAGAAAGGGTTGATATCACGAGCTAAGAACATCAATTTTGTCGAATGGACCAAAAACGCTATGAGAACATGCCACAACAGACCGATGGGTACGCATGGCCTCATAAATTATTATTTGCGTACACGAATAAGATTACTGATCTTTAACTAAACATCATAGGACTTCCTGTGCGGTTTGGACACTGCAGTACATGTTGTCATGGAACGGGGATGAAATGACCGATATTTTGAACCAGGTAATTGAATGCCTAATTTAAATTTGTACTTCGTTTAGCTTGAAAGCTATGCTGACGTCAGTGTCGGTTATCCAATATAGGCAAGGATAGATATTTTCGGGTGGAAAATATGTACAACCTTACTGCATTCAAATTGCAATGCGCTTCGTCTTGAATCATATAAGTTCCCCATAACGATTAGCGCTACATCAAGAATATATCATTTATTTCACAAGTCTCATGATTAGAACTAACGCATCACTCTCTCTTATACAGAAGGAGGTGTACGATGCCCAGCAAGCAGTTCTACCTGATGCTTCAGAAGAGGACATACAATTAGTCAACAATCCTGATGGTTCCAACGAACCTGACACATCCAACTCCCAGAAGGATACCGGTGCACCCAACTCCCCCAAAAATGGTGCAACCAACTCCCCCAAAAGGAAGAGAGCACGTGGACGCCTGAGAAAGCTAGTCGATCCCGAGGAAGCAGCAAAAACAAAGATTTTGAAAGAACTGAAACTTAAATTTGACAGCAAGACCATAGCCAACCAAGTGTCTTCGTTACCATCAGGTTCACGCAGAGAGCATAAACCAGCACCAGCTTTATTGAGCCCATTCAAACACAAATAGGTAGCATCAATTGATCATTAATTGGTACATGCTCATGCTCATGCTCTACTTTTAGCATAATTTGATACACGTTTTGTTTTTCTTATCAGAAAGTGGAAATAGGTGCTTTTGGCAATCATGAGCATCCTCTACTTATTGCAATATCTAATGCATTGATACATTCTCATGCTCATGCTCTACTTTTAGCATCATTTGATACACGTTGAGTTCTTATCAGAAAGTGGAAATAGGTACTTTTGGCAATCATGAGCATCCTCTACTTATTGCAATATCTAATGCATCATCAGTACAAAGCTTGATTTGGCAATAGTTTGTAGTAGTTGATCGTACGAACTGATTTGCATGCTTTAATTTTGTCAAAAATTAATGCATAGTTCAGTTGTAACTGCTCATAGATATGGCAGGAACATGCTGAGTTATACACTAAACATAGTCATGCCAAGCTATAACTACCATAGTCATATTATTAGAGTTCCTAGCATGCATCACCATACGGCAGAATAACACAGCAACCATAACATAGACCACCGTATGATACTTGAGTTGCTAAGGCCTTGTACAATGCAAGGTGCTTAGGGGAGTTGCTTATAGAAATAAACCAGGCTTTTCTTAAGCACAGGTGCTTATTTGTACAGGGTAGACGCATAACTAGGCGTCTCTCCTGTACAAATAGGCACCGGTGCTTCAGAAAAACCCTGTTTATTTTTCTAAGCACCACCCTAAGCATCTAGCATTGTACAAGACTTAAACATGCATCACCAAAATAGTATTAACAACTAGGAACACTAAACCAGAGTAGCAGCAAACTCTTAACATAAACGGCAGATCAACCATCGCTCAACATAGGTTCAGACACACCATAGGACATCAGTTTTAGACTCGAGCAACAAAGAAACATAGAGAACATAAGAGGACACCGCGGTCCTGGGGCAGCAGCAGCACTCTAGCAGCACATCACTTCTCTCCCTTCTTCAATGCATGTTGTAGTGCTCAATGACTTTGACAATCTCGAGGAAGCATGCGTATGCAGCATGTTTAGCCAGAGTACTGGCTTTATGCTTCTTACCATGTCCATTGCCAGTGCTGAAGGCATGCTGGATCATGCCATCTATGCCGCCACCGATCACCTTGCAACAGAAAGGGCACCCAATCTTGCCAAAGAAACGGTACTTGATCTTCCCAGCAATCAGATGCCTCAGGGTGTACCGGCTCTTGCTGTGCCTGCTGTCCATGCTGTAGTCCACGTCGTCGTCATCCTCCTGTGAATTAGTGAATTAGTACACATAGAACAACTCAGCTAATCTATTATGGTACATTGACTTTAATTACAATGTTTTGAAAGTACACATGTGTAACATGGCAACTATCTATTTGCTAGAAATAATTGAGCCAAAGAAATTGACATGCATAAATATGGACGGTGGAATAGTTGCATTTATAGATTAGTGCACAAGTAGTACATAATTAACACATGAAAGACTTCATGAAGTGGCTTGGATTAATGATATTTGATACTTGTTACAGATGTAATTCTTATTGGAATCAGAAAAATGGCTTCATTGTACTCCTCCATGTTTCACACAAGGGGGGTTTGTTCTATCTACTGGAATGAAGAAACCATTATTTTTTCTGACAGCGGCAATACTGCTTCTCCAACATTGTTAGACCCTGATAAGTTTCAGAAGGAAATTGGTAAACGAGCTATGGGGTGTCTCACTGCTGATATTGATGAGAGATGTGGCTGTGATCATCTAGATAATATACTGTGGAAAATTGGCTAGATGAAATGTTTTGATTTTTTGGTATCCAGTGGATATGTACTGTCAGGCCATAATTATAAAGGGAGCGATCACTTCCTTTGCAAAATGGAAATCTGTATAGAATTTGCAAATGGATCATCTATGAACATGTGTGCAACCTAATCATCTATGAACATGTGTGCAAATTAATTCATCTACATAAACTAAAATGAATCAGCAACTGCAACATTTTGTCACTGTCCTGGGGAAGCCAATGGAGAATCCTGCCATATATCCATTGTTTAACCCACTTTTTTCATTAATGTATCCCTGCCATGAACATTTTCTTGTAGCTGGGTTCATTACCCCACATCTTTCATTAATGTATCCCTTGTGAAACTTATGCTCATCTAGTTAACAAGACAAACCCCAATGCCATGAAAAAAAGCCAGAGTATCTGCTGGAATCAGAATGTGAATCAGATTTAAAAAACCACATCCAACATGAAGATCTATGCTAGATCCCTACAATCCTACATACGTACAACTAGCACACCCAAGTGAAATTGATGCTCATGTAGTTAACAAGAAAAACCCCAATGTCATGAAAAAAATAGAGCAAAAAACACAGTACTACCTCAGATAGCTCGTCGATGGCATCCTCGTCGAAGTCGCTACCCTTCCTGCTATCTAGGTCGAACTCCTTTATGGCGTTCTCCTCGAAGAGCTCTTCGATTTGGTCATGCACCTTGCGCTTACGCCTTCTCATCTCCTCCTCCTCCAGATCTTCCCCGACCTTGTGCTCGCCGACGGGTGCCTCGACGGCTGCGATGGCAGCGGGAATAGGCACAACGGTCGTTGCACCGCCAGCTTCCGCCGCTACGGCGAACTCAGCCGCTCCACCCACGGCGGCAGCCACGGCAGCAGACTGCTCTGCTCCGATGGTTGCCTCCGGCTCGTCCGCCGCATCTTCACGCCCGCGCTTCATCGTCGGTCGAAGACAGGAGGAGGGAGGCGTAGGAAGGGAGGAGGGTGGTGAGGAAGGGGGAGAGGGTGGTGAGGTGGTGAGGAAGGAAGAGAGGGTGGTTAGGTTCGGGAGAGGACGAGGGTTTTCTACCCGATTTGGGGAAAAAAGCACTGCTCCTGCCTCTTGGAGTTACCGAGAAGCCGCGGGTGCCGATTTGACTTGACACACCCACCCGGCCGTCCCCATTCCACGTGGGGACGTGGCGGTCGTGCACGCGGTCGTGCACCTCCTGCGGTTTGCCATTAATTGCTATCGGTCTCACAAGTGGGTCCCCTTGTCATCCACACAACCGAACCACCACATGTACCACATTTTTCTTTCTCCCCGTCTCGACCACTCCACATCTTTCTTTCTCCCCTTCTCGACCAGCGCCGCCGCCTCCGCCGCCATCTTCCAACGACCCCTCTCTTCGCTGCCGGTGCGCGGCCGCCGTCAACTCAAGCAAGTACGTGAGATGTCCCCTCTTCTTCCCTTCCCCAAACGCGTCTCCCTACGGAGGCGGATCTGAGCCGATTGGTTTGGACTGAAACTTAGTTTTTGGATTGGATCTTGATTTGGTTTATATAGTTTGAGACCAAATCAATCAATTAGTTTGAGCCGCCACTACCACCTACTACTGCTTCAAATCCAAGAGCCGCTATTGCCGGCCGGAGCTCGTCGGCTCACACGAGCTTTGACGCCATGTCTGATCTAGATTCATGACGTGCCCTCGCATATGGCTTTGTCCACGGTTTGAACCTTTAGATTCAATTCAAAAGTTGAAAACGGTTTGGACTGGGTTAGATGACGTGCATGTATAGTTCGGTTTGGTCTAGATTCTAAATGAAAATATCTGGATTGGTTTGGTTTTGATGTGTGCCGTGGATTGGACTGGTTTTAGTTTGGATGCTGAACTATTCCCAGGTTTAGATGAAACGGGCATTTCCATTGTCATTGGCATTGCTTTATTACGTAGATGATAGAAAATAGATTGATTGGCCATTGCCAGTATAGGTTATCACTATGATTTATTATATGTATGATCTTTGTATTGTACTATGTACAATTCAATTTAGAGTTCAACATGTTCTGTGTAGAATGGAGGAAGCACAATGTGGACGCTGCAACTCACGGTGCCGTACCAGCCTTTCTACTGCCACGTTATTCGGCATCTACTTCTAGCCTTCTTTTGTTGTTGCAGCGGTAATAATTTATATGAACCTTCTGACAGTACATTCTTTTTGTTTTTTTGCTATTTCTACTAATGTATTGTGTCTGTTATTTGGTTTTATCTTACACAGATCGTACCATGCAATGTGAGATTGGCATTCAATGAGCTCGTCGCAGACACCGTGACCTTCGACGCTCTTGGGGGCCCATACACTATGCAGGTCGAGAAGGGGCGAAAGATAACCCAGATAGGAGGAGATGATTGGGATTGTTTCATCGCCCGCATGCGTCTTAGTGGGGGTGAATTGATCAGCTTCTCCTTCAGAAGAGATAGGCCCAGGATTTCTGTTAGCTATCTAAATTTGATTCCGGATAGTGAGGATGAAGTTCATGAGGAGGAAGATGGTGCTGATTCAGATGATGATGAGAACCCACTTGTTGAATACCTGTATGCCCAAGGACTCAGACTGGGCGACGAGGAAATCGGCAACCTCTAGGACATTCTTCCGCTACGTGAAGACTACCTAGGGAAGCCATTCGTGACCCGCCTCACAAGGACGAATGTTAAACGGCATATCATGGTGTGTTACTTAGTGTGGTAATTACATGATATGCATGCTTAGTTAGTGTAGTAGTTCATATGATATGCATGTTGTAGTACTGTGATGAGAGGCCAAGTTTAGAATTCATTTAGTGAAGAATTTTATGACATGCATGTAGTGTAGTAATATGCGATGATATGCTTAGTGTACGCAGTAATCTAATGATATGCCTAGTTACTATAGTAATTTGATGCTTGGCGTATAATGTAGTGATGTGATGATATATATGCTCGGTGTTGAATCCAATGATATATGTGTCTTGAAGTGTATGCTTTGTTGATAATTGCACGTGACATGATCATATATCATGTCAACTGTTTTCAGAAATTACCTAAGAGGTTACTTGATAGCTGTGGCATCGACCCGAGCGAAGAAGGCATGGCTGCTGGACTACGCCTTACCAGAACGGGCTCCATCACCAGCTGTGCCTATGTAGTGGACACGGACGGTCGCACTGTCTTGAGCAGGGCAGGGTGGAAGAAGTTCCTTTGTGCCAAGAATCTTCGGGTAGGACAGGCCATCCTACTCACTGTTGCGAACACCCGTCGCCATGACTTGAGGATGATGATCACCATCCACCTCATTTAGAACTGGGGTGGGCCATGTATCAATGTGAAATGAACTTGTTATGTTAGCTCTTGTTTGCGAGTACTTGTCGTGTATTACCGTACCTATATCTACTCATATCTAGGTACTATTGCTTGTGATGGATTGCAACTATTATTAACTGGTAACTAATGCTCTACTAGCTATGATTATTCCACTGTGTGACGTTTTATGTGCTGTAGTGTGACATGGTAACTGTTATATATGGTAGAGGCTGGTCTCTAAGACCTTGTATAATGTAAGGTACTTAGGGATTTTCTTCCACTATGTGATGTTTTGTACGTGCCAGGTTGTAGTATGAAATGCTAACTGTTCTATATGGTAGTGGCTGGTCTCTAATTGGACCGACATGTTGAACTATAGTATCAATGGTAGAGGCGTTTCGTTGTGCGCCACATCCAACAGTTCACATAATTAATTATCCAAAGATTAAGGTATGAAACCCTTGGTCCTACATAGCAACATTTCGTTCCAAAAATTAAGGTACTTCCACATTCAAACTAACTAATACTACAAATTCGAAGGAACTACTTAATACATTAACAGCACATGGGGAAGTAGCCCTGGTCCAACGGCTTGATAAATGACGAACAAAAACTAAAAGAAGAACGATCAGCCAGTAGAAGCACCATCAGCCTCCCAGCCTCACAACTTCAGCCAGCCTGGTGAACTCCAGGTTTTTTCCTGCAAAACACACATGTGATGTTGGAGGCAAGAAAATAAATATGCCAGGGGTCTTGTCATGGCATCTAATCGCACAGAATGCTAGTACAAATGATGGAGAACAAAACATCCAACATGAGCAAATTCATAGGAGTTCTAGATCCATGGATACCATCAAGAAAAAATGCTCAGTTTTAATTCAGACACAAGACTTGGTGAAAACATGCATATTCATATCAGCAACATTGATATGGCATCTTTGCAAGCTTGGGTCAGTGACTTGTCTTGTGTTTCATGGCATGACAATAATTTTAACAATAAATAGACATGAAATTGACCCAAACTGATGTACAAAGTTATGCCATATGATGCATGTATTAATTCACACATAAATGACAAAATGCCAACTTTGTATAGAATTTGCAGTACTGAAATATTTCAGTGTGTACTGAAACTACAATGGTGAAATAATTCAGTGTGCATCGGTGTGTCCTGAAATTGTAGTAACGAAATATTTCAGTGCCTACCGGTGTGTACCAAAATATTTCAGTGTCTACCACTACAACATTACAAATTTTGCCTAGGGCACTACCGAAATATTTCAGTGCCTACCGGTGTGTACCGAAATATTTTAGTGTCCACCACTACAACATTACAAATTTTTCTTAGGGCAGTTCCGAAATATTTCTGTGCCTACCGGTGTGTACCGAAATATTTCCGTGTCTACCGCTAGAACATTACTAATTTTTCCTAGGGTTCATATGATGCCTAGGGTTCACATACATCATAATCCATCCTCCAAATCCATGTACTCAAATATTCATGCAATTCATTGAGATTAAAATGCCATCTAGCATTCCCTCTCCGAGCTATTACGATCAGTACCACCACGATGTAAGCACGAGCAATAGGAAGATGAGGAGTGGGGAAGCTTACTCTAAACATAGCTACCGCCGCCGTTCAGACGAGGAGTGCGGCGAGGGAAGCGTGGAGAACGGCGGGGAAGCGAGGTCGCGACCACTGTCCTCCTCATCTTGCGCTTCGGAGTCTCCGGTGACTCGGTTGGAGGCTGCACAATCTGCAACGGCACCTTGTGCATGGTTGGTTCCTGATCCAGTGGATGCTCTACCCTGGATCTGAACGCCCACCACCTCCGCCTGGTCCACTCGCTGGACGAATTGGCCTGCTCCATCGCCCAGAGGAGGATCTCGATCTTGTGAATTGGTTGTGCGGTCAGGGGGCAAAGCTTTGCCCTCTCCTTCTTCGTCAAATTCTTGAGAGTGGCCATTGCCGTTCAGTTCATCTGCTTTGTGTTGTCAAACCAAGAACGGATCTCCCTCAACCTGGCCAACTTGACCTGGTCGCCACCGGCGATCTGCACGAAGTCGGTGTTCTCGCTGCCGGCCATCAGCTCGATCTGCCGTGTAAGAGGGGGTGGGGGTGGGTGGGGGGGTTGCCTGAGTGGAGCGAAGTTGCAGCGGCAAGAAGGAGGAGATGACTGCGGTGGACTTGGAGGAGAGGGAGGAGATGGCCGCCGATGAGTAATTGCGGAATGTGTAGCACCATGGCGGCGGTTATGCATTCGATAAGAGGGGCGGCGCGTGCAAATTTTCCTAGGACTAAACTGCCCCTAGATTAAAACGCGTCCCCACCTTGTCACGAGTACCGGCCCCACTCGTTTTAGTACTTTCGCGTACTTTCATCGGAGTACTACCCAGTACTTCGTATTTGTCTGCCGTTAGATCGACATCAACGAACGATTCTAAAAAAGCCCAACCACTCTAAAACTTGTAAAAAAATATATTGGAGTGATACATAAACAGATGACATATATCACTCCATTTCAGTTGCACCAAGAAAGTTGAGCGTAGTAAACATATGCCATCCGCAGTCACCGCTTTAGTGCTCACCTCTCACCTCTTCAAGGATGGAATACTGACCAATGACCGATTCGCTTGTCACCAAGTAACAGTATATATAGACGGAGCGCTCACCGGAAATGACCACGGCACCTGTACAACAGACGGCAGTATGCATGTACCCAGTCGACGATCGACCTTGTCATTTATGTTTTGGATTTCTCGAGGCTGTTTTGTTGTCACTTGTTCTGACGGGAGCACACCATGCCATATGGTGCGTGGCTGGCTTTGTTTGTCAGGTGCGTCCATTATGGCTAGTTCATTCAGGTGCACGCATCATAGGTGCGTCCTTTTCTTGCAGGTTACAGTACAAACGTCCATAGGTGCACCTGCTAGGCTCGTTCCTAACCACCTAGACTACGACAGAACTCTGTTTGCAAAAGGAAGGCCTTTTTTTCTAAACAATGTTGTAATAGACTAATAGGTCAACGTAAAGCTAAGCATAACCAAGACCTTGCTACTGCTACACTGTTACTGAACACTAAGCCCTAGTTCACCCTGCTAAACCGAACTACTTGGTATCCTACCCACATCGGATCAGAGCTTTCTGGGCTTCTCCATCAGCAAGGAGCCTGGTGAAAAGTCTCTTGTACTCTGCCTGACGTAGGTCGTGACATTGAGCACCAGCGCACCAGCAGGGGGGCTTTGACCTTGCTCGATATAGCGTGTAGCCTGGAATTCATGACGCCTCCCAGGCCTACATTACCTTGAACAATAACATATGTGTCATGTTTTTCTTTGTCCCTTTGAAAGCGTGACTATATATATCTAAGTCATATAAAGTTGGCCGGAACAACATGAGCTAACGTCTCCACACAAACACTGGTATGTCCTGTGCTAGCTTCCTAGTTAGGGTCTTGGGCATAAAAGTGGGAGATGCCAAGGTTATATATATATATATATATATATATATATATATATATATATATATATATATATATATATATATATATATATATATATCGAGTGAGGTATAAGCGTGATGTTGACCATGAGAAAAAAAACTTATGAACAATTATAACTACCACTTTTTTTGGCACACCTACCCCGGCGAACGCGGAGGGGCGAGATGAAGTGGTCGTGAGTATTGTTGGTATGTCCTTGCAAGATGGCTGGAAACTTATGGTTGTGGGCAGTGTTGAGTTTTCTTTTCAGAAATATTCTGTGTTTGTTGAAACACTAGAACCATTGAAGGTGCAATGCTCTAGATAAAATATCCAAGAGACTACGAAGTAACTCATTAAACTAAGAATAACAATGGAATGTCTCAGATACACTTCGTAAGACAAAAACTTATGATTCAACTGAGAAAGATGGTACATGATTATTGATCAATGATTATGAGAGGATGATCCACATAGATTCCCTTATTTCAACCAGGCGAATCCCCTTTCCATCAATAGCTCATCAGATATAACTAGTACAATTTTGATCTTAAATTTAGCAAGAGGAAGTAATGAAAGAGAGATAAGCGAGTTGGGGCACTAATAAGAAACGCGCCACATAACCTCGACACTGAAACTTCTGCCACAGAGCAAAAACATGTTACCATCATAAACAGTTCAGAGAAGCCAAAAATAACTAGTACAAATTCCGCACAAGTTACAAATGGATCCTCCGGCAATACAAAATTTGTGAATAAATTCAGCAGTAATTTAGGTATTAGCAATGCAGATCACTCCTAGATCAGTTGCTAATGCCTTCATCAGGTTCGCTAACTTTGAAGCCCCACTCATCAGTAAACACACTCCTCCATGGAAAGAAGCATTGTCGCCTTCCCTGATTAGCCCTGCCTAGAATAACATGAAAGCACAAAGGGTGAAGATGATCCCAATTTGTGAAAGTTTACATTTGTTGTCTGCTAGCTTCACCTACCCACAGTGTAAGTACTTATCCAGCAAGTGGTCGCGAGTAGGGCCTTTTTTTCGCAGGCTACAGTAGACACGTCCATGTTTTTTATTTTTGCGTCTAAAACATGAGTAGACACGTCCATGTTGGTGCATGTGCAAATAGAAAACACGAACCAAGCAGCTTAAATTAAGGTAGGCTCTAGGTGCTTAATTCTTGTTTCTTCTTCTCGCCGTCCATTTATATGTGCATCTGCCTTTTTTGGTTCAGGTGCGTGCATGCACGTCTACATGGTGAATGGATGGATTAGAGTTTACAGTTGTTGTTATGGACCGAGATTTAGTAAATACTCCTTCCGTTCCATATTACTTGTCGCTGATTTACTAAATCAGGGACAAGTAATATGGAACGGAGGGAGTACTATGGGTGAATCTATCTGCTTCGGGTAAAAGGGACCAAAGTGAAGAAGTACATCCATACGCAGGACCTTGTGACTGTTGTGGCGGAAGACGATCATCACCGCGGCTGAGGCATGGTGCCCCCTCTGCCCCGCGAGCTTGGATTCGGCCCAGCACCTCACCTCTGGCACCCCGCTCGCCGTCTCCTTCGTGTCCCAGATGGGTGTTGGCCTCCCCGATGCGTCACTCCAGGCGCCCCACCTCCCGGACGTCTCGCTAGCCCAGCCGTTGACAATGCGCCCCGCTGGTATCTATGGAGTCACAGATATGGCGCTGTGTTCCGTGGAATGCCACCCTCCTTGCAGCTCCTCCTCAAGTGTTGGCGTGACGATGCCACTCTCTGGCAAGGCCAGATGTACCAGGACCGCCAGGAAGACGTTGATGCCTGGCTGGCTGCTCTAACCTGGCAATGAAATCTTACTTACTCCAATATAATTATGATATTTGATCGAGGGTCTAACCACAACACATTAGTCTCAATTTGCAGTTAATGTGCTAGACTGAAATCTAGTTAATTACTATGGATATGTTAGCGCTTCTAATATAAGGAAGAAAAGTTCTACCCAGCCACTCCTGAAAGTGAAATAATTGCACCGAGATACCAACTTACTTTGCACGGGAGAGTGAATGCAGGACCAATCAGCATATGAGTATTTCACAATAATGCAAGGGTTCTCTACCTCCATTAATTGACTCCACCTCTGCACACATCCATGGCCTGCTGTCATATATTTGGATTAATAACTCGACTCCTTAATTTTCTCTATTTTTTTTCTAAGGCATACAATAATAAGGTTGACTAGTTCTGAAGATCATGTTACATCAGCTCCTTCCTACATTCTTAACTGACCAGAAGAAAGAAGTTCGCTGGCTAGTGGTACGGAGCATGCACGCATGAGTGTCTAGCCAGGGCTCAAGGGGCCGGGCATGCTACAGAGCACCAGCCGGAGTCTCCGCACAACTCCCTAACAAGAGGGCAAGATCCCACAGAGTTGATGACCATATCATTTATGTGTGCTTGCACATGTGCCATAGAAACTTGCATGAAGGTTGACGACGAGTGATCATGGAACACCGTAGGGTTGAGCGAAGGTCACGACATTTGTGGTGCTTCGACCAACAGTGGGCCTTTGCCATGGTTTGATCATTGTCATTATCGCATAGCATGGAATTCTTGATACCTCCCAATCCTACATTACTCATGTCCAATAACACATTTGTTATGATTTTTTCTCCGCGTGTGGAAGTGCAACTATATATGTATATGACATATTTGGTCATCCCACCATAAGCTAAGGTCTCCACACATGTATGTGGTGGACTAGTTTCATAAGGTTCTGATGCGAGAAATGAGAGAAGCATATATAGTAAGATACGAGGGTGATCTTGATCGTGAGAAAATAAAACTTCCTACCAGTTACAGATCTCTTTACTTTGTCCCGCTACGACTTACCTACCTCGTTTCTAGGTATTCCTAGAGCATGTGAGTATGTGGGATGAATTGTACTCATAGCTGTGGTATGCCTGTTGGAAATATGCCCTAGAGGCAATAATAAAAGTATTATTATATTTCATTGTTCATGATAATTGTCTTTTATTCATGCTATAACTGTATTATCCGGAAATCGTAATACACGTGTGAATACATAGACCATAATACGTCCCTAGTGAGCCTCTAGTTGACTAGCTCGTTGTGATCAACAGATAGTCATGGTTTCCTGGCTATGGACATTGGATGTCGTTGATAACGGGATCACATCATTAGGAGAATGATGTGATGGACAAGAGCCAATCATAAGCATAGCACTAAGATCGTGTAGTTCGTTTGCTAGAGCTTTGCCAATGTCAAGTATCTCTTCCTTCGACCATGAGATCGTGTAACTCCTGGATACCGTAGGAGTGCTTTGGGTGTATCAAACGTCACAACGTAACTGGGTGACTATAAAGGTGCACTACAGGTATCTCCGAAAGTGTCTATTGGGTTGACACGGATCGAGACTAGGATTTGTCACTCCGTATGATGGAGAGGTATTTCTGGGCCCACTCGGTAATGCATCATCATAATGAGCTCAAGGTGACCAAGGTGTTGGCCACGGGATCATGCATTACGGTATGAGTAAAGTGACTTGCCGGTAACGAGACTGAACAAGGTATTGGGATACCGACGATCGAGTCTCGGGCAAGTAACGTACCGATTGACAAAGGGAATTGAATACAGGGTTTGATCGAATCCTCGACATCGTGGTTCAACCGATGAAATCATCGAGGAGCATGTGGGAGCCAACATGGGTATCCAGACCCCGCTGTTGCTTATTGACCGGAGAGTGGTCTCGGTCATGTTTGCATGTCTCCCGAACCCGTAGGGTCTACACACTTAAGGTTCGGTGACGCTAGGGTTATTAGGAAGACTAGTATGTGACTACCGAATGTTGTTCAGAGTCCCGGATGAGATCCCGAACGTCACGAGAAGTTCCGGAATGGTCCGGAGGTGAAGTTTTATATATGGGAAGTTGTCATACGGACACCGGAAAGTTTCGGGAGCTTATCGGTATTGTACCGGGGCCACCTGAGGGGTTCCGGGGGTCCACCGGGAGGGGCCACCCCTCCCGGAGGGCCACAGGGGCCGCAAAGGGGAAGGAGCCAGCCCCTGGAGGGCTGGGCGCACCCCCCACCTTGGTCCCATGCGCCTAGGGTTGGGGGGGAAACCCTAAGGGGGGCGCCCCCTTGCTTGGGGGGCAAGCCACCCCTCCCTGGCCGCCGCCCCCCCTCTAGATCCCATCTAGAGGGGTCGTCCCCCCTTGCCCCTTCCCCTATAAATAGAGGGGTGAGGGGAGGGCTGCTGCACACACACACCACAAGCCAAGGCGCAGCCCCTCCCCTCCCCAACACCTATCCTCTTCCGTACATGCTTGGCGAAGCTCTGGCGGAGTACTGCTGCACCAACTGCACCACGTCATCGTGCTGCCATTGGAGCTGCCTTCCTCAACCTCTCCTTCCTCCTTGCTGGATCAAGATGGAGGAGACGTCGTCCGTCCCGTACGTGTGTTGAACGCGGAGGTGTTGTCCGTTCAGCACTTGGTCATAGGTGATCCGAATCACGTTCGAGTACGACTCCATCATCACCATCCCCTTGCAAGCTTCCGCACGTGATCTACAAGTGGTATGTAGATGCAAACTCACTCCCTTGACTCGTTGCTTAGATGAACTCATAGATGGATCTTGGTGAAACCGTAGGAAAAATTTTAATTTTCTGCAACGTTCCCCAACAGTGGCATCATGAGGGTCTATGCGTAGTTCTCTTTGCATGAGTAGAACACAATTTTGTTGTGGGCATGGATCTTGTCAACTTGCTTGCCTCTACTAGTCTTTTCTTGCTTCAGCGGTATTGTGGGATGAAGCGGCCCAGACCAACCTTACACGTACGCTTACGTGAGACCGGTTCCACCGATTAACATGCACTAGTTGCATAAGGTGGCTGGCGGGTGTCTGTCTCTCCCACTTTAGTTGGAGCGGATTCGATGAAAAGGGTCCTTATGAAGGGTAAATAGAAGTTGACAAAATCACGTTGTGGTTATTCGTAGGTAAGAAAACGTTCTTGCTAGAACCCAATTGCAGCCACGTAAAAGATGCAACAACAATTAGAGGACGTCTAACTTGTTTTTGCAGCGATTGATCATGTGATGTGATATGGCCAGAAGTTTTGATGAATGATGAATTGTGATGTATGAGATCATGTTCTTGTAATAGGATTCACGACTTGCATGTCGATGAGTATGACAACCGGCAGGAGCCATAGGAGTTGTCTTTATTTTTTTGTATGACCTGCGTGTCATTGAAGAACGCCATGTAACTTACTTTACTTTATTGCTAAACGCGTTAGCCATAGAAGTAGAAGTAGTCGTTGGCGTGACAACTTCATGAAGACACGATGATGGAGATCATGATGATGGAGATCATGGTGTCAAGCCGGTGACAAGATGATCATGGAGCCCCGAAGATGGAGATCAATGGAGCTATATGATATTGGCCATATCATGTCACAACTATATAATTGCATGTGATGTTTATTGTGTTTATGCATCTTGTTTACTTAGGACGACGGTAGTAAATAAGATGATCCCTTACAAAAATTTCAAGAAGTGTTCTCCCCTAATTGTGCACCGTTGCTACAGTTTGTCGCTTCTAAGCACCACGTGATGATCGGGTGTGATGGATTCTTACGTTCACATACAACGGGTGTAAAACAGTTTTACACAGCGAAAACACTTAGGGTTTGACGAGCCTAGCATGTGCAGACATGGCCTCGGAACATGGAGACCGAAAGGTCGAACACGAGTCGTATGGAAGATACGATCAACATGAAGATGTTCACCGACGATGACTAGTCCGTCTCACGTGATGATCGGACACGGGCTAGTCGACTCGGATCGTGTAACACTTAGATGACTAGAGGGATGTCTAATCTGAGTGGGAGTTCATAATTTGATTAGAACTTAATTATCATGAACTTAGTCTAAAACCTTTGCAAATATGTCTTGTAGATCAAATGGCCAATGCTCATGTCAACATGAACTTCAACGCGTTCCTAGAGAAAACCAAGCTGAAAGATGATGGCAGCAACTATACGGACTGGGTCCGGAACCTGAGGATCATCCTCATAGCTGCCAGGAAACAATATGTCCTAGAAGGACCGCTAGGTGACGCTCCCGTCCCAGAGAACCAAGACATTATGAATGCTTGGCAAACTCGTGCTGATGATTACTCCCTCGTTCAGTGCGGCATGCTTTACAGCTTAGAACCGGGGCTCCAAAAGCGTTTTGAGCATCACGGAGCATATGAGATGTTCGAAGAGCTGAAACTAGTTTTCCAAGATCATGCCCGGGTCGAGAGATATGATGTCTCCGACAAGTTCTACAATTGTAAGATGGAGGAAAACAGTTCTGTCAGTGAGCACATCCTCAAGATATCTGGGTTGCACAACCGTATGACCCAGCTGAACATTAACATCCCAGATGAGGCGGTCATTGACAGAATCCTCCAGTCGCTCCCACCAAGCTACAAGAGCTTTGTGATGAACTACAACATGCAGGGGATGGTGAAGACCATTCCTGAAGTGTTCTCGATGCTGAAGTCAGCAAAGGCTGAAATCAAGAAAGAACATCAAGTGTTGATGGTCAATAAGACCACTAAGTTCAAGAAGGGCAAGGGCAAGAAGAACTTCAAGAAGGAAGGCAAGGATGTTGCCGCGAACGGTAAGCCAGTTGCCGGGAAGAAGTCAAAGAATGGACCCAAGCCTGAGACTGAGTGCTTTTATTGCAAGGGGAAGGGTCACTGGAAGCGGAACTGCCCCAAATACTTAGCGGATAAGAAGGCCGGCAACACCAAAGGTATATTTGATATACATGTAATTGATGCGTACCTTACCAGTACTCGTAGTAACTCCTGGGTATTTGATACCGGTGCCGTTGCTCATATTTGTAACTCACAGCAGGAGCTGCGGAATAAACGGAGACTGCGAAGGACGAGGTGACGATGCGCGTCGGGAATGGTTCCAGAGTCGATGTGATCGCCGTCGGCACGCTGCCTCTACATTTACCTACGGGATTAGTTTTGAACCTTAATAATTGTTATTTGGTGCCAAGTTTGAGCATGAACATTGTATCTGGATCTCGTTTAATACGAGATGGCTACTCATTTAAGTCTGAGAATAATGGTTGTTCGATTTATATGAGAGATATGTTTTATGGTCATGCTCCGATGGTCAATGGTTTATTCTTAATGAATCTCGAGCGTAATATTACACATGTTCATAGTGTAGATGCCAAAAGATGTAAAGTTGATAACGATAGTCCCACATACTTGTGGCACTGCCTCCTTGGTCACATTGGTGTCAAGCGCATGAAGAAGCTCCATGCTGATGGACTTTTAGAGTCTCTTGATTATGAATCGTTTGACACATGCGAACCATACCTCATGGGCAAAATGACCAAGACCCCGTTCTCCGGAACAATGGAGCGAGCAACCAACTTGTTGGAAATCATACATACCGATGTGTGCGGTCCAATGAGCATTGAGGCTCGCGGAGGATATCGTTATGTTCTCACTCTCACTGATGACTTACGTAGATATGGGTATGTCTACTTAATGAAACACAAGTCTGAGACCTTTGAAAAGTTCAAGGAATTTCAGAGTGAAGTAGAGAATCAACGTGACCGAAAAATAAAGTTCCTACGATCAGATCGTGGAGGAGAATATTTAAGTCACAAATTTGGCACGCACTTAAGGAAATGTGGAATCGTTTCACAACTCACGCCACCTGGAACACCTCAGCGAAACGGTGTGTCCGAACGTCCTAATCGCACTCTATTGGATATGGTGCGGTCTATGATGTCTCTTACCGATTTACCGCTATCATTTTGGGGATACGCTCTAGAGACAGCTGCATTCACTTTAAATAGGGCACCGTCTAAATCCGTTGAGACGACACCGTATGAATTATGGTTTCGGAAGAAACCTAAGCTGTCGTTTCTAAAAGTTTGGGGATGCGATGCTTATGTCAAGAAACTTCAACCTGAAAAGCTCGAACCCAAGTCGGAAAAATGCGTCTTCATAGGATACCCTAAGGAAACTGTCGGGTATACCTTCTACTTAAGATCCGAGGGCAAGATCTTTGTTGCCAAGAACGGATGCTTTCTGAAAAAAGAGTTTCTCTCGAAAGAAGTAAGTGGGAGGAAAGTAGAACTCGATGAAGTACTACCTCTCGAACGGGAAAGTGGTACATCTCCGGAAAATATTCCTGTGATGCCGACACCAACTGAAGAGGAAACCAATGATGATGATCAAGGTACTTCGGATCAAGTTGCTACTGAACTTCGTAGGTCCACAAGGACACGTTCCGCACCGGAGTGGTACGGCAACCCTGTTCTGGAAATCATGTTGTTAGACAACGGTGAACCTTCGAACTATGAAGAAGCGATGGCGGGCCCAGATTCCAACAAATGGCTTGAAGCCATGAAATCCGAGATAGAATCCATGTATGAAAACAAAGTATGGACTTTGACAGACTTGCCCGATGATCGGCGAGCGATGGAAAACAAATGGATCTTTAAGAAGAAGACGGACGCGGATGGCAATGTTACCATCTATAAAGCTCGACTTGTCGCTAAGGGTTATCGACAAGTTCAAGGGATTGACTATGACGAGACATTCTCTCCCGTAGCGAAGCTAAAGTCCTTCCGAATCATGTTAGCAATTGCCGCATACTATGATTATGAGATATGGCAGATGGACGTCAAAACGGCATTCCTTAACGGGCATCTTAAGGAAGAACTGTATATGATGCAACCGGAAGGTTTTGTCGATCCTAAGAACGCTAACAAAGTATGCAAGCTCCAGCGATCCATTTATGGGCTGGTGCAAGCATCTCGGAGTTGGAATATTCGCTTTGATGAGATGATCAAAGCGTTTGGGTTTATGCAGACTTATGGAGAAGCCTGCGTCTACAAGAAAGTGAGTGGGAGCTCTGTAGCATTTCTCATATTATATGTAGATGACATACTCTTGATGGGAAATAATATAGAATTTCTGGACAGGATTAAGGCCTACTTGAACAAATGTTTTTCAATGAAGGACCTTGGAGAAGCTGCTTATATATTAGGCATCAAGATCTATAGAGATAGATCGAGACGCCTCAAAGGTCTTTCACAAAGCAAATACCTTGATAAGATTTTGAAAAGGTTCAAAATGGATCAGTCCAAGAAAGGGTTCTTGCCTATGTTACAAGGTGTGAGATTGAGCTCGGCTCAGTCACCGACCACAGCAAAAGATAAAGAAGAGATGAGTGTTATCCCCTATGCTTCAGCCATAGGATCTATTATGTATGCCATGTTGTGTACCAGACCTGATGTAAACCTTGCCGTGAGTTTGGTAGCAAGATACCAGAGTAATCCCGGCAAGGAACACTGGACAGCGGTCAAGAATATCCTGAAGTACCTGAAAAGGACAAAGGACATGTTTCTCATTTATGGAGGAGACGAAGAGCTCGTCGTAAAGGGTTACGTTGACGCTAGCTTCGACTCAGATCCGGATGACTCTAAGTCACAAACCGGATATGTGTATATGTTGAATGGTGGAGCAGTAAGCTGGTGCAGCTGCAAGCAGAGCGTAGTGGCGGGATCTACGTGTGAAGCGGAGTACATGGCATCCTCGGAGGCAGCGCATGAAGCGATTTGGGTGAAGGAGTTCATCACCGACCTAGGAGTCATACCCAATGCGTCGGGGCCAATCAAACTCTTCTGTGACAACACTGGAGCTATTGCCCTTGCCAAGGAGCCCATGTTTCACAAGAAGACCAGGCACATCAAGCGTCGTTTCAACTCCATCCGTGAAAATGTTCAAGATGGAGACATAGAAATTTGCAAAGTACATACGGATCTGAATGTCGCAGATCCTTTGACTAAACCTCTCTCGCGAGCAAAACATGATCAACACCAGAACTCTATGGGTGTTCGATTCATCACAATGTAACTAGATTGGTGACTCTAGTGCAAGTGGGAGACTGTTGGAAATATGCCCTAGAGGCAATAATAAAAGTATTATTATATTTCATTGTTCATGATAATTGTCTTTTATTCATGCTATAACTGTATTATCCGGAAATCGTAATACACGTGTGAATACATAGACCACAATACGTCCCTAGTGAGCCTCTAGTTGACTAGCTCGTTGTGATCAACAGATAGTCATGGTTTCCTGGCTATGGACATTGGATGTCGTTGATAACGGGATCACATCATTAGGAGAATGATGTGATGGACAAGACCCAATCATAAGCATAGCACTAAGATCGTGTAGTTCGTTTGCTAGAGCTTTGCCAATGTCAAGTATCTCTTCCTTCGACCATGAGATCGTGTAACTCCTGGATACCGTAGGAGTGCTTTGGGTGTATCAAACGTCACAACGTAACTGGGTGACTATAAAGGTGCACTACAGGTATCTCCGAAAGTTTCTATTGGGTTGACACGGATCGAGACTGAGATTTGTCACTCCGTATGACGGAGAGGTATCTCTGGGCCCACTCGGTAATGCATCATAATAATGAGCTCAAGGTGACCAAGGTGTTGGCCACGGGATCATGCATTACGGTACGAGTAAAGTGACTTCCCGGTAACGAGACTGAACAAGGTATTGGGATACCGACGATCGAGTCTCGGGCAAGTAACGTACCGATTGACAAAGGGAATTGAATACAGGGTTTGATCAAATCCTCGACATCGTGGTTCAACCGATGAAATCATCGAGGAGCATGTGGGAGCCAACATGGGTATCCAGACCCCGCTGTTGGTTATTGACCGGAGAGTGGTCTCGGTCATGTTTGCATGTCTCCCGAACCCGTAGGGTCTACACACTTAAGGTTCGGTGACGCTAGGGTTATTAGGAAGACTAGTATGTGACTACCGAATGTTGTTCGGAGTCCCGGATGAGATCCCGGACGTCACGAGGAGTTCCGGAATGGTCCGGAGGTGAAGTTTTATATATGGGAAGTTGTCATACGGACACCGGAAAGTTTCGGGGGCTTATCGGTATTGTACCGGGGCCACCGGAGGGGTTCCGGGGGTCCACCGGGAGGGGCCACCCCTCCCGGAGGGCCACATGGGCCGCAAAGGGGAAGGAGCCAGCCCCTGGAGGGCTGGGCGCGCCCCCCACCTTGGGCCCATGCGCCTAGGGTTGGGGGGGGAAACCCTAAGGGGGGCGCCCCCCTTGCTTGGGGGGCAAGCCACTCCTCCCTGGCCGCCGCCCCCCCCCCCTCTAGATCCCATCTAGAGGGGTCGGCCCCCCTTGCCCCTTCCCCTACAAATAGAGGGGTGAGGGGAGGGCTGCTGCACACACACACCACAAGCCAAGGCGCAGCCCCTCCCCTCCCCAACACCTATCCTCTTCCGTACATGCTTGGCGAAGCTCTGACGGAGTACTGCTGTACCAACTGCACCACGCCGTCGTGCTGCCATTGGAGCTGCCTTCCTCAACCTCTCCTTCCTCCTTGCTGGATCAAGACGGAGGAGACGTCGTCTGTCCCGTACGTGTGTTGAACGCGGAGGTGCTGTCCGTTCAGCACTTGGTCATCGGTGATCCGAATCACGTTCGAGTACGACTCCATCATCACCATCCCCTTGCAAGCTTCCGCACGTGATCTACAAGTGGTATGTAGATGCAAACTCACTCCCTTGACTCGTTGATTAGATGAACTCATAGATGGATCTTGGTGAAACCGTAGGAAAAATTTTAATTTTCTGCAACGTTCCCCAACAATGTCTTTGCCAGAGGACCGATAACTTATGGCAGTGGGTAGTGTTGAGTTTGTATGGAATAATACTAGCGAACCCCGTGCGGCGGCACGCCGCGCCCGTTAATAGGGGTAATGTAAGTATTGGAATATTGTGCATGCACACTCTTTTCATCAGATGGCAACTAAAGGGAAACAACTGCATTGTAATCATCCCACAAGGCATTTTAAGAGAAAAGGTTTGCATTCATAACTATATTACAGATGGCATAAAACTTAGATGGAAAGAAAACAGTATTACATTCCGGAGAAGATTCTCTTATTGTAACTGAACATGGCATACTGAAAGGTATTAACACGATGGGAACTTGCACAGTGGAAAGACACACAAGATACCAGAGAAGTTCAAACGGGAGTAGAGACGTGACCGGAGCTTGAAATCAAATCATCCTGATATACCCCCCTGTGGGGTTAGGACCAATATTGAAATGATAGAGCGCCTTTGCAAAGTGTTCTAGCCGTCCCATAGGTGGGTAGCTACCTGTGTAACTGAAGATACGGACTTCAGTCAATGGGCGTTGTGGATGCATACGAAGGGGAACCACATCAGAAAAGTCGTTGCATATGCGCGCCAGTATTTCTGCCCGTCTCAAACACTCCGCTTCCTAATATGATCATGACACTGTACATCACATATGCCCTGTTCAAAGTAGACAAAACACCCAAAACCGTGAACTCCTCCTACTTATATCATCATTAAAGAGCTTGCACACTCCACATAAATATTAGCTGCATGTTTTCGTAACTGGTGCTATTATAGCTCCCAACATACTTTTTAAATATAGGGCATACTTGTATCAGCACATATCAAGTACTTCCTACAAGGAAGGATCTTGGTAACAGGCAGTATTAGGACACAATAGTGCTAATAATGCAATTAAACTGCTTCTGGTGATTAACGTGGAAGTTTCTGCTGATTGTTTTTATATAATTATATGTGCAAATAGTCTGTTCATGCTATGAATCTACATAGATGATCTCAAAGCTTGGAAACATGAATTTGGACAGCAAGGTCTACTATGTGTGAACTTGTGGTATAACAGTAACACTTACACTGCAGGTACTGAAATTATAGAATTTAAATAAAAGTGTGCATTGACATCATGGAGCAGAATATAATTCCTGAACAGTAGTAGTATGTATCAGATGCGGAGTGGATAGTAGGGAGGGGAGGGATAAAGCTGTGCACTGACATCAAGTTCTCAGTTTTTATTTACTGTTATTTGTCATGGAGTGCTTCTTCATTGCAAGTTTTATGTATGTAATCGTCAACTCGCTGATTGTTGATATATAGCAAGATAATACATCTGCAGTATACTTCATCAAGATCATGGCAATTTTATATGCCAAGTAATCTTCGTGGATGGGTCTGATTCCTCTTCATTATCGGAGCTTAATTAGTAGGCCTTGTTTGGTGCGAACAAATGTTTCCTTCCACATCACTTTTGCATAGCAAACTATGCAAAATAAGCTCATTTTCCTAATGTTGGGCCCTGAGGGATTATGTTAACAACTTCCTAGCTAGGGATTAAACTATTTGGCATCTAAGTGATGATGTTACTAAATCCTAAACCAAGTCCATGTCATCATCATCATCATCGCAAACACAAAAAAAGAATCGCATAGCATCTTCAAAATTTTACTCGTCAGTTTACTAATTTTCTTGTATCAAATATGTAGTACCATGCAAAATCGCTTCTAGCACACTTATGCATTAACAGATTCACATGTACATGGTATAATTCATTCAACCTGCCAAACACATTTGACCAGACCTGTGACACCTTCTCCCTTGACGAGGAGACAGGAGAACAGTCTCTTGTACTCTGCCGGCACAGGTCATGACGTTGAGAACCAGGGCACCAGCAAGGGGGCTTTGGAATTCTTGATGCCTCCCAAGCCTGCCTTACCCATGACCAACGACGTATGTCTCATGATTTCTTGTCTCCCTCTGTAAGCGCGACTATATAAATCCACAACATATATATATATATATATATATATGGTAGGCGTACCATGAGCTAAGGTCTCCACACGAACACATGTATGTCATCTGCTAGCTTCGGAGCTATGGTTTTGAGGAGAAAAATGAGAGATGCCACCGTGATATATATTGAGTGAGATGTGAGTGTGTGATGTTTACCGTGAAACAAAAAAACTTATGAACAATTATTACTTATCCAGCAAATGGTCGCGAGTAGGGCCTTTTTTTGCGCGCTACAGTAGACTCGTCCATGTTTTTTTTTTGCGTGTAAAACATGAGTAGACACGTCCATGTTGGTGGCAGATAGAAAACACGAACGAAGCAGCTTCAAACATGTTGGTGCATGAGGTGTTTTATTCTTGTTTTTTCACTCTGCATGTGCGTGTGTTTGTGAGCTAATTTTTTTTAAATAATACATTTTTTTATTAATTTATACAAATATTGCGCTGAAAAATTCTTTTTCAGAAATAATACACCGTCGGCCCGCTACGGGCCGACTGGGCCTAGTCAGCCAGCAGCGAGCCGAGTGGGTGCAGTCGGCCATTAGTAGGCCGACAGCTGGCCCGCCTGGCACGTGTTGGCCTCGGATTGGGCTGGCCACATCGCGAGGGGGAGAGAGGGAGCTGTCGGCGCGGGTGCGGCCCTGTCAGCCTGCTGCGGGCCGATCGGCCAGCTGCTGGCCGATAGGGTGCGGCCCCACCTGGCGCGCGGCTGGCCCGGCTCCCTGCGCTGCCTTATCCTCTCCTTCCTCTACGCTCCACGCCCAGCTTCTGTTCTTCTTCTGTTCTTGCTTTCTCCTCTCTCTGTACAAAAATACCACCAATTTCTACACCTAAATGAGCCAGTTTTTTGCAGTTTTGGCACCGTGAATGGATTCAACTTAGTTAGGGCAGCCAAAAGAGGTCTCGATCTACTGATGGGGTAGCTCGTGGTGGTTGTGGTGAGCATTTTGGTGGAGGTGGTGGTGGTGAAGTTGGGGCAGTGTGGTGGAGGTGGTGGTGGTGAAGTTGGGGCAGTGTGGTGGAGGTGGTGGAGGTGAAGCCCGTCGTTCGTCGTTCTTCATTGGAGGCGGAGCACCGGCAGTTTGGTGGCCGCCGTTCGTCGTTCTTCGTTCGCACGCAGGCTTCAAGGGTATATTTCAGCAAACATTTTATATTTCGTAGGTGCTCCGGTAGTATTTGTTAATATGTTTTGATGTGAAATAAATTAGGTGTGCGATTATTGTTATTTGCCATGGTAGTATACGTAAATATATTTAGATGTCAACTAATTATTTGTGTAAAAATGTGTAGTTGCTCCGGTGATATTCCGTACTATATGTGGATGTGAAGTATTTAGGAGTGTTAGTATTTGGAGTAGCTCCGGTAAAATCCGTAATATAGGCAGTCAAATATTAAAATATGTAAATATTTGTAGTTGCTCCGGCAAATATTTGTAATATACTTGTAGACATGTCTAATACTTGTAATTTAGGTGTGTGAATTATATTAGTAATTTAGGTGTGTGGATTATATTAGTAATTTAGGTGTGTGAATTATTTTAGTAATTTAGGTGTGTGAATTATATTAGCAAATATTTGTAATATACTTGTAGACATGTCTAATATTTGTAATATACTTGTAGACATGTCTAATATTTGTAGTTGCTCCGATAAAATCCGTAATTTAGGTGTGTGAATTATATTAGTTGCTCAGTTAATATTATGTATTATATATATAGACATGTCTAATATTTGTTAGTGAATTGTATTTCGTTGTTGATAAAAAATAGGTAAGCCAAGATGTCTGATGTAGTGAAGTTAAGATTTTACTACGGTCCTGGTACTGTCCAAACAACTGAGATGGGAGCAGATCTGAGTGAATTTACTCACATAGAGGTGCCAATGAGCGCACCTCAAACATGGTCTATCAGTCAGTTGAAAGAATGGATTGCGGCAAGTTTAGGTCTTGATACTGAAACACACACCGTCGGTGTTCATGCATTACGGACACGGTCAAGTACAATAATTTACTTTTATTTGAGGCCGATAGAGCAAGACTTCGATTGGGTGCGGTGGTTACAAGGTTGTGAACGAAGGGGATGCAATCCTATTGCTTTAGTGCTTCCCGTCGCGAAGGAGGTCACTGCACATGAAGGCGAGGGTGGCTACGAAGGACAAAGCAGTCAGATAGAAGGAGGAAATGCTTATGGTTACGAACAAGGACAGAGCAGTCAGGTAGAAGGAGGAAATGCTTATGGTTATGAACCAGGGTAGAGTAGTCAGGTAGAAGGAGGAAATGCCGATGGTGATTACAATGGCGAGGTGGACGCTGACGAGGTAGATGGGCACATGCAGGACCAGATGGAAGAAGAAGACACCGATGTTGAAAGGGGTCATGCCGATGATTCTGACGAGTTAGATGAAGAAGAAAATGCAGAGGAGGTCCCGAATCCTGCATCGTGGAATCATGACTTCTCATCTGCAATGACCATGAATGATGGACATGATTCAGCCTGGCAATATCACCAGAACAATATTGAGACGGGTGCTATGTATCCGAACAAGCAAGCCCTGAAGGATGCAATAATTAATTGGGCAATGTCCACGCAAAGGGTTTTCACAGCTCAGGTGTCCAGTCAGAAATTCCTGATAATGGTATGTAAGAACGTAGATTGTCCCGCCAGGATGCACGGCTTTCTCCCTAAGTATGGCACAAGTTGGGTGATAAGTGACTTAGTTAATCACACTTGTCTTATTCCCTGCATCCCTCAAGATCATGCCAACCTATCATCCACGCTTATTGCTCAGTTGTTTTACGATGAGATGGTGCAGGGCAAAGCTATGGAAGTGAAGGCTAGGTTTAAGTACAGAATTTTTTATGGCAAGGCTTGGAGGGCTAAGCATGCGGCGCTTGAGAGGAGATTTGGTTCTTATTTTGATGCATATGACTCTGTTGTCCAGCTCCTCCACACCCTGCAGCAGCGGAATCCAGGCACCTATATCGATATCCAAGAGATGTTCATGCCAGAGTTCTCAACTGTGAGGGTGATGCATCGTCTCTTCTTCTCTTTCGGTGTATGCATCAAAGCTTACAGGCATTGCCGACCGGTGATATGTGTTGACGGTACTTTTCTCACAGGCAAGTACAAGGGTCAGAACCTCACAGCCATAGGTCAAGACGGCCAAAATCAAGTCGTCCCACTCGCATTTGCTTTTGTGGAGAGTGAGAACATTGAAAGTTGGACATGGTTCTTCAGGCAGTTGAAAATATCAGTTGTGAAGGAGAAGCCCAATGTGTGCATCCTTCATGACAGGCATGCAGGTATACTCAGTGCGATAAGGACACTGACAAACCCAGGCCCCAAGGAACAAGTTCCATGGCAGGACTTGCAGAGCCGTTGGTGCATGCGCCATCTGGGGGCTAATTTCTTCTCGCAGTTTAGAAATAAGAACCTGATGAATCTGTTCAAAAAACCCTGCAAGCAGAACCAGTTATGGAAGTAAAATTTGATACGCGACAGACTTAATGTGTGCACGCAGAGACACGTGAGGGACAGGAAAGCTGCAAGAGATGCAGCGGTGAGGGCACATGTTGAAGCAGTAGCTGCACAGTTGGCAACAGGAACAACGGTCGTGGAAGAGGAGCCCGTTGGGATATGTGACCTGCCAGGCTTTAATCCACCTGTTACTAGGAGAAGGCTCGGGAGGTCGATTAAAACCTTCGAGCAGTGGATAGAGAATGAGCCTCTGGAGAGGTGGTCTTTGCTACATGACACACATGGAGCAAGGTACGGTGTCATGACAACTAACCTCGCGGAAACATACAACTTTGTCCTCAGAGGAAACCGGGCATTGCCACTTACAGCCATCGTTGAGGGTATTTTCTATGGCACCATCAAGTATTTCAGAGATAGACGTCAAAAAGCAGAGCAGCATATCTTCAACAACCCAAATACATGGTACTGTGAAAGAGTCACGAAGTACATGGACAACAAGATGCAAAAAGCTAGGTCACACACTGTAGTCGCCATCGGTAATCAAGAAAGAAGGTTTGAGGTCCGCTTAGCCAACAACAAATTCGGATGTGCAAATGAGTTGAGGACACATGAGGTGAAAATTGGCAATGAAGCCTGGCCAACGTGTGAGTGCACATGCAACAAACCGAAATTGCTTCACCTACCTTGCTCACATGTACTTGCTGCTTGCGGGCAGCTTGGAATGGACGCAATATCGTTTGTGTCTCCATTTTTTCTGAAAGAGTCTGTCCTCAATACCTGGACAGGTGAGTTGATGGGTTTTCGATCAATGGGTAATTTCAACAGCGTCAACCACCGCCGAAAGGCGTTACATTCCAAACCCAGAGCATATGCATACAAGTAGAGGCAGACGGCGGTATCAGCGCATCCGGAATGATATGAATGAATCTGAAGCAGGAGGTCCGACTAGGCAATGCATTCTATGCAATGAATTTGGCCATAGGGACACTAATTGTCCCACTTTCGTCACTGGCGTGGACGAGGCAACCGGGGAAGAAGAGGAGGTAGAGGCAGTAGAGGAGTAAGGGCGAGAGGAAGAAGCTAAGCTAGTAGTAGCAATGAATTTGTATTACGTGTGGTGTGGCACTATGTTCTGAATTTGTACTAAGTGTGGCACTATGTTCTGAATTTGTACTAAGTGTAGCACTATGTTCTGAATTTGTACTAAGTGTGGCACTATGTTCTGAATTTGTACTAAGTGTGGCACTATGTTCTGAATTTGTATTAAGTGTGGCACTATGTTCGGAATTATTATTAAGTGTGGCACTATGTTCGGAATTTTTATTAAGTGTGGCACTATGTTCTGAATTTTTATTAAGTGTGGCACTATGTTCTGAATTTGTATTAAGTGTGGCACTATGTTCTGAATTTTTATTAAGTGTGGCACTATGTTCTGAATTTTTATTAAGTGTGGCACTATGTTCTGAATTTTTATTAAGTGTGTCACTATGTTCTGAATTTTTATTAAGTGTGGCACTATGTTCTGAATTTTTTATGTGCAGGAATGTCGGGAATGTGGTTGCTGAATGGGGACATTGATAGGGGTCATCGTGCTGCAATATGGTATGAGCGCAAGCTTGAGCCTCTGATCACTCGCACTCCTAAGGAAAACTGGATGATACACCCAGGATGGCTTCAGCGATACGTGCTTTGTTAATTTGCACACTGACATGCATATTAATGGACTAACCAAAATGTTCTCTGATGAAGGTTGAAATGGGCCGGCCTTTTACCTTTCGCGCGTCTGGTTGAGTCTATCCCGGGTGAGAAACGCCTCGCCACCGACAGGTCCTTGCTGAGTTACTTAGTGGACCGTTGGAGGCCAGAGACCCACACGTTTCACTTCCTATGAGGAGAGATGGCCCCTACTCTGGAGGATGTGTCACTTTTACTCGGACTACCGTTGGCAGGTCATGCCATAGGACCGTTGGACGCCCCGGCTGATTGGGAGCGAGCTCTTACACAACGTTTTCATGGTATTTTTCCGGATGCTCCAGATCCGGTATGGGATCATCACGGACCTAAGTATGAGTGGTTGCTCAATTTTCGGATAATTTCCCCTACCTCTTATCTTCAAGTTATCGTGCATACAGTTTTACAGAAAATAATTGCGGCTTACTTAAACTTTCTCTTTGCTTAATGCAGATCAAGAACTTCCGGGTGTCGTTGACTGCGGAACAGATCACTCGGAGCCTGGAGGCCTACTTAATGTGGCTTTTTGGCAAGGTGATGTTCACGGAGAACCGTGTCACCACTATTAGCGTGCTCTACATCCCTATGGCACTCGAGATAGCGAGCGCTCAGACGGCGGATGATATCAGACAGAGGAGTTGGGGTTCAGCGGTCTTAGCGGCTACATACCGAGGTATGTGCAACGGTTGCCAGCTTACATCGAGAAAGCCAGCCCTTCTTGGATGCCCTCTATTCCTACAGCTGTGGTCATGGGAGAGGTTCTCTATAGGGCGACCAGATGTACGTGTTCGTGAGCCTATAGACGCCATGTTTGATGTTGACGGCATCGACATGCCTAATTTCGGTCTGTGTTGGACACGTCACGAGCTATGCACCGTGTTGTAGTTTAATGCAACTTTTTTCTGCACGAGAGATAGTTCGATGCTAGCAGATACTAACTTTTGTTTTCTGCAGAGACGCTTTGCTAGTGATCAGACCAGGAAGGCATACACAACATTGAACGAGCAGTTCGATGCGTACACCGGGGTCATCTGGCAGCCCTATACGGAAGCAGCCATACAAGCGAGATACCCTGGTGGTATGTCTGTGCTATGCACAAGGGACCGAGATTACTGGATGACAAAATCAAAGATCATCTTTGATGTCTTCATTGAGGAGATGGCACAACAAAGGGTTAGGAGGCAATTTGGTCTTTTGCAATTGGAGCTGCCTCCCCCTATAGAGAACCCGGTGCCAGCACACATCCACAGGTATTAACCAGTTTTTCAATGTTGCATTATCTTTCATAGTACTCCATTCGAAGCTTTAGGTAATTGTTGAACACACACCACAATTTTAGGATGACAAGGAAGGGCATGACCAGGACAACTGCTGACTGGCTAGTTAGACTAGAGCCGTATGTTATAGAATGGGAGACAGCAAACACAAATTTATGGCACGAGAATCATAATTTTGATCTCAATGAATTCAATCTCTATTTGCGGTGCTACATGACCGGAACACGGTTACGCATCGTTGAGCACTCCCACCCAGAGGAGATACCGGATCCTACTCCGTGGGATATGTACTCGAGCTATGACACTTCGGGCTCTAGGCAGTACGCGATAAGATATATTTTCTTTAAGTAATATTGTCACATACTTTGACGTGCAAGAGACAGACATTATTAATCGTCATGGAAATTTGTAGGCTTCCTTGACACACGATATCTACAACGACGTGACCACCTTTGGACGATCACTGTCATCTGGACCTCTTCTTCAGCACCGTCCAGAGCTACAGCCCTTCTTGTAATGAATTCAGAACAAGATACGGACTGTGTACGAGGCTATCACGTGCACCCGGAGAAACGACATTGTTCAGCACCAGCAGCAGCAGCCGCGTCACTCCACGCACCGACATCAACCACGTCCATGTCTAGCACTTCAGCCGACAACCAGGCCACCCCGTCCTGATCAACCTGGCAGTTCAACGTGGCAGCAACCACAGCACTATGGTCCCACGTCGAGCTTCGTGTTTTCTCCACAGCCACAGCAACACGGTCCCTCGTCGAGCTTCATGTTTTCTCCACAGCCACAGCAGTACGGTCCCTCGTCCAGCTTCATGTTTGAGCCAGAGCAGCCGTCACAGCCAGCAGGTATGTGTCTTCATATTTATTGTTTTCAATATTAATTGAGGCGACCTCATTCTTCATGATGAAACGTTCCATCGCGCAGGAGCCTACGGATATCAGGCGTCTATGTCGGCATCACATGATACGTGGGGGAGTGATCAACATCCCGAGGAGAACATACAGGCTCAGATGTCGCAGCACACCCAGTGGATGAACATGTTTTCGACTCCTCCACCAGGCCCCACACAGGATACACAGCATGACCAGGGAGAGTCTGAGATTCCTCCTCGTCACATTAGGGCACCCAACAGATTGGGATGGTCGCCGCTTCCAAATCCTCCTCCCCGCCAGGCCAGAGGTCGTCACTGACGCTTCTATCTATCAGTAGAGACATTACCATCTATTTCTGTGTGAGACTTATGTCTATTCTATGTATGAGACAAATGACTATGTACTTATGTATGAGACATATGCCTACTCTATTTTAGTACTCTGTTATCCGAACTACACGATCATATTTAGATAGAACATACTGCTCATACAACAACACATTACAAACAACTGGATAGAACTACATCTAAATTAAATTGTACGTACGACTGAACTCACAACATACATCATAATAACTACATGAAGTCATCATCGTCATCCTCGATCGATGCAGAACTCTTGCCCTTCGACGACGAAGAACTCTTGCCCTTCGATGATGCAGAAACCTTGCCCTTCGACGATGAAGAACTTTTGCCCTTCGACGATGCAGAAACCTTGCCCTTCGACGATGAAGAACTCTTGCCCTTCGACGATGAAGAACCCGGAAGCGGCGGCATGAAGATATCATCTTCATCCTCGCTCTCCTCAGTCCATAAACATGGATTATTTGCTGTAGTCCTTCTGAAAGTTTCACTCTTTGGCACCACTTTCTTCTTCCACCTTTCATCCAACCTAAGAAGTTCTTTACGTACCTCCTCATAGGTCCTTTCAGGCCACCCAGACCTATCGTAATTGGTGAGCCAACTCATTCATTATGGTTTAACTACCGGTGAGTTCGTCCCATGGAACTATCCTATTGTCCATCGTGAAATCGGTAGCTAGCCTCAGAAGAGTCGTGCTCATCCCAGGGTGAAAACTACGATCGAAAGGATAATGGGACATCTCAACTACACTACACTGGAATGCTTATCCACCTCTGTCTCAAGGGGGTTTTATAGGTAGAGAGGAGAAAATGGCGGGAAATAACGACTGCGGTATGGCGGGAAAGGGTTGGTGGGAAATGGGTGGCGGGAAACGGGTGGCGGGAAAGAGTTGGTGCGAACATATGGCGGGAAAGAGTTGGCGGGAACATATGGCGGGAAAATATTGCGGGGTAAGGGTTGCGCGGAATACGTCATAGTTTTTAAAAAAATCAGGGGATCGTTCGGGAAAAAAATGATGGCATGCACCAGTCGCCCCACAGCAGGCCAATTAGTCCCTATCGGCCCACAGCAAGCCAATTAGTCCCTGTCGGCCCACATCAGGCCGATTAGTCCCTGTCGGCCCACTACTGGCCGACTGGGCCCAAACTGTTGGCCGACAGGCCAATCGGCCAGCAGCTAGCCGATAGGATCTCAGTCGGCCTGCTGTGGGCCGACTAGGTCCAGTCGGCCAGCAGCGGGCCGACGGTGTATTATTTTTGGAAATTATTGTTTCGGCGTAATATTTGTGCAAATTAATTAAAAAAATGTATTATTTAAAAAAAATTAGCTGTTTGTGATCTTACTCTGCATCTGCCTTTTTTTGGTTCAGGTGCGTGCACGTCTACATGATGAATGGATGCATTCGTGTTTACAATTGTTGTGATAGCCCGAGATTTAGTAAATACTATGGGTGAATCTATCTGCTTCAGGTAAAAGGTACAAAAGAAGATTGGAAGAAGTACATCCATACGCGGGACCTGCTGACTGCTGTCGCCGAAGACGATCATCACCGCGGCAGAGGCATGGTGCCCCCTCTGCCCCGCGGGCATGGATTCGGCCCGGCACCTCACCTTCGGCACCCTGCTCGTCGTCTCCTTCGTGTCCCAGATGGGCGTTGGCCTAGCCAACGCGTCAGCCCAGGCGCTCCACCTCCCGGACATCTCGCCAGCCGTCGGCAATGTGCCACGATGCCTTTATGCTGCTCTGCTGCTGCTATGCTGCGTCGTGTTCCGTGGGCTGCACCCCTCCTTGCCACTCCTACTCAAGTGTTCTGGCGACGATGTGACTCTCTGGCGAGGCAAGATGTACCGGAACCGCCATGGCGACATTGATGACTGGCTGACTGCCCATACCTAGCAATAAATCTTACTTGCACCAATGTAACTATGATATTTCACCGGAAGTAGTCTAACCACAACACCTTATAGTCTCAACTAGCAAACATGCCCGTGCGTTGCAACGGAAAAGAAAATGCTTGTCCCTGGCACGATAAGCACAACGTTCATGTTTCGCTATGGAGAAACAATTCGTCTTTTTAATATTATATATGTAGAGAAAAATCGGGCAGGACGAGCGAGAATACTATGACATGTAAGAAAAAACAAACCTTTTTTTCTCACTTATGGGTGGCATTGGTGGGTAATTTTCATCAATTCTATACATAGTTAATATAAAATCGACGGATATAAATAGGTGACGTATGGAGAAAAAATGTAATCGTTTTTTTCTCACTTATGGGTGGCATTGGTGGGTAATTTTCATCAATTCTAAACATACTTTAAATCTCCAAGTCATAGACAGATATAAATAGGTGTTACTTATAGGCCGAGAGATTATAAAGTTAGTTGACAGGTAGTTGCTAGATTGATCTCCAAATCATAGTCTGTATAGGAAGTTTGAGATCATCCGCAACAACCTAAACAACCAAAATTACAGCACGCAATGCCACCGTTATCTACTCATGTATATGGTTTATACATACACCGTACCATATACATATTGGATTATACAATTTAACACGCCCCCTCAATCATAACTTCACCAAGTTGAGATTGCTCGTGAATTCTTCCAATTTGCGGCATGATAAGGCTTTGGTGAAACCGTCTACACCCTGGTCATTAGTGGGAACAAAACGAATGTCGAGTAGTTTCTTAGCTACTCTTTCACGAACAAGGCCTTATATTGAGCTTCCCTACTAGACTTTGACACAATTGCTTATTTGCATGCACTCCAAGATATAAGATTTGGTCCAAACAAAACACCAAAACCCCCTGTTGATATTCTGTCATTAGGACAACCTGCTCAGTCTGCATATGAGAAGACACTCACCACGGCTGAGGTTGATCTTCTGAACTTTAGCCCTGTACTCATAGTACCTCTGAGATATTTCAGAATCCTTTTAACTGCAGTCCAATGCTGAAGAGTGGGAGCATGCAAAAACTGACACACTTTGTTGATAGGAAAACATATGTCAGACCTTCTAAGTGTTAAGTATTGCAAATCATCTACCACACTTCTGTAATTTGTAGCTCCCTCAGCTCCCACTTGGACAATTTTTCCGTAGTTCAAAGAAGCATGTTTGAGATTTTACAATTCATCATACCTGATCTCTTCAGTATATCTGACACATACTTTTCTTGACATAGGAGTATACCATCTGTCACCTTCTTTACTTCTATTCCCAAGAAGTAGTACAAGTCACAAAGATGTTTTAGAGCAAAATATTTCTTAGAATCTTCTAGCAATGCATTGGTTGCCTCCTCTGACGAACTTGCCACAAGGATGGGAGGAACAGAATGGATGACACATGGATTACACAACCAGTTGCTACGAGCTGCACTCCGAAAGTCTGTAGGTGATGCAGCCACAACTGATTTTCTTCGATAGCATAGGCCCTGATGTTGTCTTGGCCTCCAAGGTGCACCAGCAACAACGGCGCCCAGAGCACCATAAGGTAATGCTTGGGCGATCGGACAGCCACAGAAAGGTGTCCCAGGGCCGTCGTGTCAGCTAGTATGTACGCTAACCAAATTATGACTTTTAGAACAGGCCAGTCCACGCGTCGATGAAAATCTACCAAAAATAGAAGCGTGACCTGCACTGTGACGCTCAACAGAACCTTAATAAGAGACAAAAATTGCGATATATATTTGCTAGGTAAAAAAGTACTCCCTACGTACTCCCTAGGTCCGGGTTCAGTGGGTCCAAAGACAAAATCAGCAGTAACAAGATTACCAGTAATTGTGTGCGTTTTTAAGGCATTAACCACTCCTGCTCCTAGTGCATGCCTCATTTGGCACGTTAATTACTCTCGACTATGCATGCAGCCAAGAGCCAGCGACACTCCACAAATGGCGCGCATGCATGCATGCTCACGCGCGTAGCGCATATTACGGCTCAGCAACTAATTTAAGGGAGAATATTAAAATGATGGCCGATGGGGCCTACTAAAAACGTACAGGATTTCTGTGCTGACAGGCCCAATAAAGCCGGATGGAGGGAGTACCTCGTAAACAAATATCAGATTGAGAAAATTGAATGAACGAAACATACATCCTATTTCAGAAATGCAAGTTTTCAGTAGCTGCTGATGGCTCCAAACCGCCTTTGCCTACAACCTTCAGTTCACAATGAATAAAATGTGAATTTGTAGTTAAAATTTGGTACAAGGCAAAGGCTCGGTAAAAATCAACTAACGGCAGATAAAAACGGCAGAAATCCATAGGTTTGACACGTGTCACGTGGTGTTTTGCCGAGCGCTGCACTCAGTACAAATTGTGGGAACTATATATCACTAATCAAATACAACCTCCATCCAAATGACATGTCGTAGATTTGTATCTAGACAAATCTAAGACAAATAATTTGGGATGGGAGGGAGTAGTTTATTGGAGGTTGGGTTTGATTTGTATGATTGACAATCAGCATGTTCACTATTCACCTGACTGCGCTAAGTTCGACATCCTTCCACATGGCTGCGCCTAAATTGGACATTCTTCTAGATGACACTAAGATACTCAAGCAATATCCAAGATTGGACCATGAGAGGAAGCGTGCATATCACAAAGCACCTAGAAAACCAAACAACAAAAGTTATATGGCTCATACAAAAGTGTTTCAGATACAACATCAACCAGTTTATGTAGTACCACTTAATACATAATGCACGCAGTTGAAAAATTCTCCAAAAGCATATGAAAAATGAACTAAAATCCCATCCCTTGAGAAGTCTTAGAAATATGATTTTGGCCTACTTTTACAAAGGCTAGAGATAGACGGACATGTTAAAACAGACTGTACATAAGAAGTGTTCTGCAATATCTGAAAGCAGAAGTATTTGATACACGACTTATTTAGCCTCTCATTGAAATTTTAAGAATGCAATAAATGGTGTAATGAATTGCACACGGAGTAATGAATTGTTCCAGGAGCAACCTCGACAATAAGGAACTTCTAGAGGTTGGATTAGTCACAAATTTCTTATATTACAAATAAATTCTGTGATTAGGTATGAAGTAACATAAATTATGGGTACAACAAATTAGGCAATCCTTAGTTATTGCTATATCTTTCGAAAAACACTTCATAATTCATATATGTGCCATATTGTCCAGAAGTTCATCTTACAACAAGTATATGGTACATTTGTATTTGGAACGAAATACATTGTCAATATGACCTGTATATGTCTCCAAGATTCAATAATGCTGCAAAGAGCATGGTACCCTCAATAAAGGTCAATATCGAAAAAAGTAGGCAAGGAGAAACTCAAAATTATTAGAGACCATAATTTTGTGGCACAACGAATGCAATCAGGGAGTTGCCAACCTCACATGTTCAAGTGGTCCAGAACTGGACTTCAAATCTGTAGTGGTCACCATGATCAAACATCTTCCTTTCTTGCATATCCTGCTGCATAAAATTAAAAAATCATTCAAGGAATGTCAATGCATTTACATGTTTAATAAATAATATATAACCATGAACAAGTCTGCAAACAATAATCTAGCTAAAAGATAAGTTTGAAACCTTTGTAGCAAGTGTCACCAAAAGTTAGTTTTCAGGATGCTTGTTACCTTAATTTCGTTGTGCACATCTTCTGGAGTTGATATGCCTGTAAATCAAAGGAAGCAACTATAATAAGTATACCGTAAGAAGTAAGTAGCTTATTTGCATGCTTGCATCTTGCTATCAGGCAACAACGCCTTCGTAATTAAAATAGTAGCAAGACTTGAAATGTTTGCATTGCCACTCTCGACACAATGTACTCAGAGATTCAGCTATATTCTCTGTTTATACATTTATCAGGAGAAAACCTAAGGTATAGCTCATAAGAAAGCTCAGATTTTATCTCCTTCCACAACATGAACACTCCAGGAGCTTTTTCAAAAACATGAATACTCCAGGACATCGATCCTCAAATGTTACTAATTGAAAAAAAAATGTCACCCAGGACAGTAAGGTGTCAATGATAAATTTTGATCAGAACAACCTTCTGTTCACATTGATTAAAATGGGAATTTGTACTTAAATTTTGGTACAAGGCAAAGGCTCGGTAAAAATCAACTAACGGCTGATAGAAATGGCATAAATCCATAGGTTTGACACGTGTCACAAGTGTTTTGCCGGGCGCTGCACTCAGTACGAATTGTGGGAAATATATATCACTAATCAAATACAATCTTCATGCCAAATTACATGTCGTAGATTTGTATCTAGAAAAATCTAAGACAAATAGTTTTTTTTTGAAAATTAAAAACAGCAGGAGAGGCTCCTACTGTTGCTTTATTATAAGGGAGGACATTTACACTTTACATTTTGTACAGAGACAAAGGGCTAAACAGTAAAAGAAGGCTACATTTTATACAGAGGGGTTTTTGTGAAGAGCCAAACCCTGAATCAGGGTATGGATAAAATTATTGTTATCCCCTTTTGTCCTAAATGTTAGAATCTCAAGATCCTTCTTAAACATTCTGAGCCAGTCCAAGTGTGAGGCCACCTCACCATCAAATAAAACTTTATTTCTCTGCTTCCAGATGTTCCAAGCTGCAAGAATAGTGATTTCCTTGAATGCAGGGTTGTGCCAAGAGGTGTGAGCTGTATTGAACATTATTTGGATATCCCTTTCAGTCCCCCATTGGATTCCTATCGTATCCCAACATCTGATAGCAAATGGACATTCATAGAAAAGGTGTCTGTTTGTTTCAAGCACATCAAGGTTGCACATGAGGCAGGAATGATCTTCTCCAATATTGAAGTGCCTCCGAAGGAGCATATCTCCTGTGTTCACACTATCCATTAACATGAGCCATGCAAAAACTTTGTGCCTCATGATGCATTTAGATTTCCATATTGAAGTTATATGGGTTGGGGCTGTTATATTTCTGAAGAGGAACTTATAGAATTTCCTGGGTTTGAATTGCTCATCTCCCCAACAAAGAATCCATTCATCGACATCCATTTGTTGTAGGTTCATAGTGTTTATTATGGGCATGATGTCATCAAGCTCTAATCTTGTTTCGATAGGCAGAGGTAGATGGAACAGCGCTGCAGGATCAGGATTGGAGTGGAACTGAGCCAAAGAAATGTCTTCATCTTGGGCATAAGAGAAAAGATGATTATGAGAATTCGAAAGGACCGTATCCCCCTGCCATAAGTCTTTCCAAAAAAGAACCGTGTCACCAGCTCTAGGAATGCAAATCGTGATGCCTCTGAATATATCCATTAAGGAAAAGACATCCTTCCACCAAAACGACCCACAAGCTGCATGTGCGTGAGGCACACCCTGATCATAATATGCATTCCAAATCAGCATGACCCAAGGAACATTAACTTTGTGAATGAACTTGTGAAGGTATTTGATCAGTAGCGTTTTGTTTTGTGCTTTAAGATCTAGAACCCCTAAGCCACCTTTTTTTCTTTGGGCGGCAGACCAAATCCCACGCTGCCAAGGAATGAGTTTTAGCATCTCGATCTGCAACTTTTCTCCACAGACAGTGTCGTCTTGCCCGATCAAATATATCAATCAACTTCAACGGGAGCTTGAGGACACACATGGCAAATGACAGTAAAGATGAAAGTGCAGAATTAATAAGTTGCACTCTCTCTCCATAAGATAGCCATATGGCCGTACCAGTTAATCTTCTTTCAAGTCTGTCTACCAGTGGCATAAGTTCTCTAACTGTTGGTCGTGTGGTACCCACCGGGAGGCCTAGGTATGTGAAAGGCATGTTTCCAACTTGGCTACCAATTTCCATAGCTAGCTGACGAGCTTTCTCATCATCAATATTAATGGGCATCAATTGCGATTTTCCATAGTTTATTTTAAGCCCAGTTGCTCTAGCATAGGAATCAAGAATAGCTTTAATGGTATGCAACTGGTCAACCTCGGCCAGCAGCACAATGATTGTGTCATCTGCGTATTGAATAACAGGATATTGTTCTGATGCAGGCTGTTCAATGGGTTGCTGAATATGCCCTTCTTCCCAAGCTTTGTTGATAAGAGATTGTAGAAGGTCTGCCGCAATAACAAACAATAAGGGAGATACCGGGTCTCCTTGACGCACACCTCTTTTGCATTTGAATTCTTTACCAGGCACACCTCTTGACGCACACGAGAATTGAAGATGTTCCAGATTCCAGGAGCATTTTTATCCACATGCACCAGCGCTCGTCAAAACCTTTGCACTTGAGAATGTTGAGAATGAAGTCATGTTTCATGGTATCGAAAGCTTCTCAAAGTCTAGTTTTAGAATAACAATATCCTTCCTAGATTGTTTGCATTGATGTATATATTCGAATGCCCATCCCAAGCAGTCTTGAATTGTGCGGGATTTGATGTAACCGTACTAGTTACGGTGAACAATTTTCAAAATCCATTTTTGCAATCTTTCAGCTAGAATTTTGGTTAGGACATTGAGCACACAATTAAGGAGGGATATCGGTCGGTAGTCATTAACAGTTTCAGGTGTACCTTTCTTAGGAATAAGTGTTATCAACGAGGTATTAAGGCAGTTAAGATTTATCTTTCCATCCCAGAAATCCTGACAAAGAGTATAAAAATCCTCCTTAATAATTTCCCAGCAGACTTTCAGAAATTGACCATTAAACCCGTCCGGTCCTGGAGCCCTGTCAGCAGGTATTAGTTTAATGACCCTGTCAATTTCCTCAGTGGTAAAAGGCTGAGATAATTCCGAAAGTCCAGGGTATTCTTGGATTAACTCAGACCTTTCAAAATCATAGGTTGTGGTGTTCGAGACACCCATTCTTTTCTTGAAGCACTCGAAAAAGGCCGTAGCTTTGTCATTGTGATTTTCAATCGAGTTACCATCTTCCAAAATAATCGAAGTGATTGAGTTTCTTCTGAATCTTTCGTTGCACGAGCATGAAAATATTTTGTATTCTCCTCACCTTTCACTGCCCATCGAAAAGTACATCTCTTTTTCCAATAATCACTCTGGTACTTTAGAAGGCGAAGGATATGCTTCTTTAGAATTATTCTAAAAAATTTCTCAGGTACAAAAAGTTGTCGTAGCTCTTCAAGACTGTCGATTTGTGCTAGAATTCTATTACAGTTTTCAATAAGCATTTATAATTTAGAGATTTTCTTGCTCCACCATTTCAGTGCATATCGCAATCTTTTTAGCTTTGCTGAGATCTTTGTTGCGCTAGTGCTAGCTTTGATGGGAGCCGACCAAGAGTTTTTCACCACGTCCATGAAACCAGGGTGAGATGGCCAGAAACTTTCAAACCGGAAAATTTTGCTCTTTCGAATAACTGTATCTACCGAAAGCACACATGGAATATGGTCTGAAATTGGTCAGGATAGGGATTTTACCACTGTATTAGGGAAGACTGAAATCCATTCGGGTTATGAGAAAAACTAGTCCAACTACTGCAATAAAGGTGACTGTTGCATATTACTCCACGTGTATTTGCGTCCCTTTATGGGCAATTCCAAAAGCGCAGGAGAACTGATAATTTCATTGAATTTAATGATATCCTCAATGTTGCCACCTTCCTGATTTCTATTATCTAATGACCTCATAAAATTAAAATCACCCATAAAAAGCCATAACTCCTCATCTTCTATTTCAATAGCTTCAAACCATTGCGTGAATTCAATCCTCTCAGGACCGTCACATGGGCCATACACATTAGTTAGATTCCAAGTTTGATTAGATACCAGTGAGGTCAATTTAATTGTTAGTGCAAACTTGTAGCTATGCAATACTTGCCCAGTAAATTGGCTACTGCACCAAATAATTACAAGTCCTCCAGATGCCCCAGATGAAGGCACATATTTGAATTTATCAAATCTTCTAGGACAGCATTTTCTCAGAAAAGAATGATCAAAATGCTCTTTCTTCGTTTCTTGTAAACACACAATGGAGCAGTTTGATTCATCAACTTTATTCCGGAGAGCTAAGCATTTCGGTTCTGAATTAATGCCACGGATGTTCCAACACCAAATAACTAGTCTTTGTTCATTCTGCAACTCCCGTTTTGAGTTACTACTCTTAGCAACTGAACTAGTATCAAATACTGAGGGGTTGCTATAAACACTAGTATAGTACACATCAATAATCTGTATATCAAATATACCTTTGTTTACTTTGGCATCCTTCTTACCCACCAAATACTTGGGGCAGTTCCGTTTCTAGTGACCAGTCCCTTTGCAGTAGAAGCACTTAGTCTCAGGCTTAGGACCAGACTTAGGCTTCTTCACTTGAGCAGCAACTTGCTTGCCGTTCTTCTTAAAGTTCCCCTTCTTCCCTTTGCCCTTTTCTTGAAACTAGTGGCCTTGTCAACAATCAACACTTGATGTTTTTCTTGATTTCTACCTTCGTTGATTTCAGCATCACGAAGAGCTTGGGAGTTGTTTCCGTTATCCCTTGCATATTATAGTTCATCACGAAGTTCTACTAACTTGGTGATGGTGACTAGAGAATTCTGTCAATCACTATCTTATCTGGAAGATTAACTCCCACTTGATTCAAGCGATTGTAGTACCCAGACAATCTGAGCACATGCTCACTGCTTGAGCTATTCTCCTCCATCTTTTAGCTATAGAACTTGTTGGAGACTTCATATCTCTCAACTCGGGTATTTGCTTGAAATATTAACTTCAACTCCTGGAACATCTCATATGGGCCATGACGTTGAAAACGTTTTTGAAGTCCCGATTCTAAGCTGTTAAGCATGGTGCACTAAACTATCAAGTAGTCATCATATTGAGCTAGTCAAACGTTCATAACGTCTGCATCTGCTCCTGCAATAGGTCTGTCACCTAGCGGTGCATCAAGGACATAATTCTTCTGTGCAGAAATGAGGATTAACCTCAGATCATGGATCCAATCCGCATCATTGCTACTAACATTTTTCAACTTAGTTTTCTCTAGGAACATATATATAACATAGGGAAGCAACAACGCGAGCTATTGATCTACAACATAGATATGCTAATACTACCAGGACTAAGTTCAAGATAAATTAAAGTTCAATTAATCATATTACTTAAGAACTCCCACTTAGATAGACATATCTCTAATCCTCTAAGTGATCACGTGATCCTAATCAACTAAACCATGTCCGCTCATCACGTGAGATGGAGTAGTTTCAATGGTGAACATCACTATGTTGATCATATCTACTATATGATTCACGCTCGACCTTTCGGTCTCCTTGTTCCGAGGCCATATCTATTATATGCTAGGCTCGTCAAGTTTAACCTGAGTATTCCACGTGTGCAACTGTTTTGCACCCGTTGTATTTGAATGTAAAGCCTATCACACCCGATCATCACGTGGTGTATCAGCACGAAGAACTTTCGCAACGGTGCATACTCAGCGAGAACACTTATACTTTGATAATTTAGTGAGAGATCATCTTATAATGCTACTGTCAATCAAAGCAAGATAAGATGCATAAAAGATAAACATCACATGCAATCAATATAAGTGATATGATATGGCCATCATCATCTTGTGCTTGTGATCTCCATCTCCGAAGCACCGTCATGATCTCCATCTCCGAAGCACCGTCATGATCACCATCGTCACCGGCGCGACACCTTTATCTCCATCATAGCATCGTTGTCGTCTCGCCAATCTTATGCTTCTACGACTATCGCTACCGCTTAGTGATAAAGTAAAGCATTACAGGGCGATTGCATTGCATACAATAAAACGATAACCATATGGCTCCTGCCAGTTGCCGATAACTCGGTTACAAAACATGATCATCTCATAGAATAAAATTTAGCATCATGCCTTGACCATATCACATCACAACATGCCCTGCAAAAACAAGTTAGACGTCCTCTACTTTGTTGTTGCAAATTTTACGTGGCTGCTACGGGCTGAGAAAGAACCGTTCTTACCTACGCATCAAAACCACGAAGATAGTTTGTCAAGTTGGTGCTGTTTTAACCTTCGCAAGGACCGGGCATAGCCACACTCGGTTCAACTAATGTTGGAGAAACTGACACCCGCTAGTCACATGTGTGCATAGCATGGCGGTAAAACCAGTCTCGCGTAAGCGTACGCGTAATGTCGGTCCGGGCCGCTTCATCAAACAATACCGCCGAACTAAAGTATGACATGCTGGTAAGCAGTATGACTTATATCGCCCACAACTCACTTGTGTTCTACTCGTGCATATGACATCTACGCATAAAACCTGGCTCAGATGCCACTGTTGAGGAACGTGGTAATTTCAAAATTTTCCTACGCACATGCAAGATCATGGTGATGCATAGCAACGAGAGGGGAGAGTGTTGTTCACGTACCCTCATAGACCGAAAGCGGAAGCGTTAGCAGAACGCGGTTGATGTAGTCGTACGTCTTCACGATCCGACCGATCAAGTACCGAACGCACGGCACCTCCGAGTTCAGCACATGTTCAGCCCGATAACGTCCCTCGAACTTCGATCCAGCCGAGTGTTGAGGGAGAGTTTCGTCAGCACGACGGCGTGGTGACGATGTTGATGTTCTACCGACGCAGGGCTTCCCCTAAGCACCCCTACAGTATTATCGAGGTGGACTATGGTGGAGGGGGGCACCGCACACGGCTAAAAGATCAAACAGATCAATTGTTGTGTCTATGGGGTGCCCCCTGCCCCCGTATATAAAGGAGTGGAGGAGGGGGAGGGCCGGCCCTCTCTATGGCGCGCCCTAGGGGAGTCCTACTCCCACCGGGAGTAGGATTCCCTCTTTCCTAGTAGAACTAGGAGCCCTTCCAAGTAGTAGGAGTAGGAGGGAAGGAAAGGGAAGGGAAAAGGAGAAGGAAGGAAGGGGGCGCCCCCCCCCCCCCTAGTCCAATTTGGACAAGCCCATGGGGAGGGGTGCGGCCACCTTTTGAGGCCTTTCTCTCCTTTCCGGTATGGCCCATTAAGGCCCAATACGAATTCCCGTAACTCCGAGGTACTCCCGAAATAACCGAATCACTCGGAACCTTTTCGATGTCCGAATATAGTCGTCCAATATATCGATCTTTACGTCTCGAATATTTCGAGACTCCTCGTCATGTCCCCGATCTCATCCGGGACTCCGAACTCCTTCGGTACATCATAACACATAAACTCATAATATAACCGTCATCTAAACTTTAAGCGCAGATCGTCGGTATCTTTATCGGTCAGACCGCATAACATACGTTGTTCCCTTTGTCATCGGTTTGATACATGCCAGAGATTCGATCCTCAGTATCTCAATACCTAGTTCAATCTCGTTACCGGCAAGTCTCTTTACTCGTTCCATAATTGATCATCCCGCAACTAACTCATTAGTTGCAATGCTTGCAAGGCTTAAGTGATGTGCATTACCGAGAGGGCCCAGAGATACCTCTCCGACAATCCGAGTGACAAATCCTAATCTCGAAATACGTCAACCCAACAAGTACCTTCGGAGACACCTGTAGAGCACCTTTATAATCACCCAGTTACGTTGTGACATTTGGTAGCACACAAAGTGTTCCTCCGGTAAACGGGAGTTGCATAATCTCATAGTCATAGGAACATGTATAAGTCATGAAGAAAGCAATAGCAACATACTAAACGATCGGGTGCTAAGCTAACGGAATGGGTCAAGTCAATCACATCATTCTCCTAATGATGTGACCCCGTTAATCAAATGACAACTCATGTCTATGGCTAGGAAACATAACCATCTTTGATTAACGAGCTAGTCAAGTAGATGCATACTACTGACACTCTGTTTGTCTATGTATTCACACATGTATTATGTTTCCGGTTAATACAATTCTAGCATGAATAATAAACATTTATCATGATATAAGGGAATAAATAATAACTTCATTATTGCCTCTAGGGCATATATCCTTCAATGAATTGCTCACGGAGTAATGAATTGGTCCAGGAGCAACCTTGACAATAAAGAACTTCTAATGGTTGGATCAATCACAGATTTCTTATCTTACAAATAAATGGAGTGATTAGGTATGAAGGTACAACAAATTAGGCAATCCTTAGTTATTTCTATATCTTTCAGAAAACACTTCATAATTCATATATGTTCCATATTGTCCAGAAGTTCATCTTACAACAAGTATATGGTACATTTGTATTTGTAAGGAAATACATAGTCAATATGACATGTATATGTCTCCAAGATCCAATAATCCTGCAAAGAGCATGGTACCTTCAACAAAGGACAATATCTCAAAAAGTAGGCAAGGACAAATTCAAAATTGTTAGAGACCATAATTTTGTGGCAGAACGAACGCAATCAAGGAGTTGCCAACCTCACATGTTCAAGTGCTCTAGAACTGGACTTCAAATCTATAGTGCTCAACATGATTAAAAAAATTAAAAAAATACATAACCATGATTAAACTGGACTTCAAGTGCTCCATTCTTGCATATCTTGCTGCACAAAATTAAAAAAATCATTCAAGGAATTTCAATACATCTACATGTTTAATAAAGAATACATAACCATGAATATGTCTGGAAACAATAATATGGCTAAAAGATAAGTTTGACACCTTTGTAGCAAGTGTCACCAAAAGTTAGTTTTCAGGATAGTTGTTACCTTAATTTTGTTTTGCACATCTTCTGGAGTTGATATGCCTCTAAATAAAAGGAAGCAACTATAATAAGTATACCGTAAGAAGTAAGGAGCTTATTTGCTTGCTTGCATCTTGGTAACAGGCAACAATGCCTTCGTAATTAAAATAGTAGCAAGACTTGAAATGTTCGCATTGCCACTCTCGACACAATGTACTCAGAGATTCAGCTATATTCTCTCTTCATACATTTATCAGGAGAAAACCTAAGGTGTAGCTCATAAGAAAGCTCAGATTTATCTCCTTCCACAACATGAATACTCCAGGAGCTTTTTTTTAAATGAATACTCCAGGACATCGATCCTGAAATGTTACTAATTGACAAAAAATGTCACCCAGGACAGCAAGGTGTCACTGATAAATTTTGATCAGAACAACCTTAAGTTCACAATGAATAAAAGGTGAATTTGTACTTCAAATTTGGTACAAGGCAAAGGCTCGGTAAAAATCAACTAACGGGAGATAAAAACGGCAGAAATCCATAGGTTTGACATGTGTCACAGGTGTTTTGTCGAGCGCTGCACTCAGTACAACTTGTTGGCAAAAAACGCCACCGACGCCACTACTACCAGCACCACCATAGCATGTGCTCGTGCTGCCACTCGGGCAGAAGACATGTGTGCACGTCGTCCAAACTCTCTTCCGTGCGCCACCGCTGCCAATACGTGCTGCCGGCGGTGCTGCTGCTCTTCCTGCTTGCCGCTTGCACTAATGCTTCCTTCTTTGCTAGCCGGTGGTGGTGCTGCTTGCTTCCTCTCAAGCCGGCGCTGCTGCTCTTACTGCTTGCTGGTGGTGGTGCTGCTGCTTCTTGCTTGCTTGGTTGCTAGTCAGTGATGCTTGCTTTCTTGGCCGCGAATCCAAGCACCCGACGGCCACCGTGAGACGAGGGACCCAGCAGGACTTGACCATGCTGACGAGTGTCGGGAGCGGCCGGCATCGTTCTTTCATTTTTTTTTCAACACGGGTCAAAATGGCCGACATGTCTATTCATGTCAAGGGTTTGAATCTCTCAAAACTCTAAGTGGTTCTCCCATGTAATGACTACTTATGCACCTAAAAATAGTTTTGTACAATTTTTATGAGAGAGTAAACAAACACTTGTTGTTAAAATTTCAATTTCTTTCAGGAAATCAACATATAGTCATTTAAATGTCCGAAAGTAGCTAGAAAACTAGAAAATCCATGAAACTTTTGAATTGTGCATAAAATATTGTCTACTTACTATGATAATTGTAGTGGTGCCATTTTACACCCTATTTTTTGTACTTGCTTCACAAAAAATACCCAATTTTGACACTTAGAAAATGAAAAATGTTTCTTTGTACAAAAAAGTTGGAAACTCTATTTGCAAACATTGTTTGTAATGTCAATAGGCACCTATGTGTCTAATTTGGGCATATTATAATAAAATATGCAACGAATATGGCCATTACCTTGGTCATTTGACTTGAAAGCCAAGACTGTTCATATACGATAGGCCGTTTTGTGAAGGAATTTTTTTCAAATTTGTCATATCGGAATGTTGGTATTTTTCCTTGCAACTAGTACACATAAAAGGACTCAGTGCGAAAGTATTGCATTTTTTAAACTTGTATTCTTTTTCTTTCATTTTTTCCAAAATGGGGCAAAATGACCAGCATGGCTATTCATAGCAAGTGGTTGAATCTCTCAAAACTCTAAGTGGTTCTCCCATGTAATGACTACTTTTGTATCACACACTTGCTGCTTAAATTTGAATTACTATCGGGAAATGAATCTACAGTCATTTAAATTTGCGGAAGTAGCTTGGATTTGGCCCGGCACCTCACCTTCGTCACCCCGATAGCAGTCTCATGGGTGTTGGCCTTGCCGATGCGTCAATCGAGGCGCTCGACCTCCTGGACGTCTCCCAAGTAGTCGGCCATGCAGCCCAGATGCCTTTCTGCTGCTCTGCTAGCTGTGTTGGAAATATGCCCTAGAGGCAATAATAAAATGGTTATTATTATGTCCTTGTTCACGATAATTGTCTATTGTTCATGCTATAATTGTGTTATCCGGAAATCGTAATACATGTGTGAATACATAGACCACAACATGTCCCTAGTGAGCCTCTAGTTGACTAGCTCGTTGATCAACAGATAGTCATGGTTTCCTGACTATGGACATTAGATGTCATTGATAACGGGATCACATCATTAGGATAATGATGTGATAGACAAGACCCAATCCTAAGCATAGCACAAGATCGTGTAGTTCGTCTGCTAGAGCTTTTCCAATGTCAAGTATCATTTCCTTAGACCATGAGATTGTGCAACTACCGGATACCGTAGGAGTGCTTTGGGTGTGCCAAACGTCACAACGTAACTGGGTGGCTATAAAGGTGCACTACGAGTATCTCCAAAAGTGTCTGTTGGGTTGGCACGAATCGAGACTGGGATTTGTCACTCCGTATGATGGAGAGGTATCTCTGGGTCCACTCGGTAATGCATCATCATAATGAGCTCAATGTGACCAAGTGTTTGGTCGCGGGATCATGCATTATGACTTGACGGTAACGAGATTGAACCTCGGGCAAGTAACGTACCGATTGACAAAGGGAATTGTATACGGGATTACTTGAATCCTCGACATCATGGTTCATCTGATGAGATCATAGAGGAGCATGTGGGAGCCAACATGGGTATCCAGATCCCGCTGTTGGTTATTGACCGGAGAGTCGTCTCGGTCATGTCTGCGTGTCTCCCGAACCCGTAGGGTCTACACACTTAAGGTTCGGTGACGCTAGGGTTGTAGAGATATTAGTATGCGGTAACCCGAAAGTTGTTCGGAGTCACGGATGAGATCCCGGACGTCACAAGGAGTTCCGGAATGGTCCAGATGTGAAGATTTATATATAGGAAGTCCAGTTTCGGCCGTCGGGAAAGTTTCGGGGGTAATCGGTATTGTACCGGGACCACCGGAAGGGTCCCGAGGGTCCACCGGGTGGGGCCACCTGTCCCGGAGGGCCCCATGGGCTGAAGTGGGAGGGGAACCAGCCCCTGGTGGGCAGGTGCGGCCCCCTTGGGCCTCCCCTGCGCCTAGGGTTGGAAACCCTAGGGGTGGGGGGCGCCCCACTTGGCTTGTGGGGCAAGTTCCCCCCTTGGCCCCCCCCTTGAGATGGATCTCTAGGGGGACGCCCCCCTGGACCCCTATATAAAGAGGGGGGAGGGAGGGCTGCGCACCCTAGCCCCTGGCGCCTCCCTCTCCCTCCCGTGACACCTCTCCCTCTCGCTGATCTTGGCGAAGCCCTGCCGAGATCCCCGCCGCTTCCACCACCACGCCGTCGTGCTGCTGGATCTCCATCAACCTCTCCCTTCCCCTTGCTGGATCAAGAAGGAGGAGACGTCTTCCCAACCGTACGTGTGTTGAACGCGGAGGTGTCGTCCGTTCGGCGCTCGGTCATCGGTGATTTGGATCACGACGAGTACGACCATCAACCCTGTTCTCTTGAATGCTTCCACTTGCGATCTACAAGGGTATGTAGATGCACTCCTCTCTCTCGTTGCTAGATGACTCCATAGACTGATCTTGGTGAAGCATAGAAATTTTTTATTTTCTGCTACGTTCCCCAACAAGCTGCTGGTATCTATGGAGTCAGAGAAATGGCGTCGTGTTCCATGGCCAGCGACCCACCTTGCGGCGCCTCCTTAGGAGTTGACGCGTTGATGCCACTCTCTGGCGAGGCCAGACTTAACGGGACCGCCAAGGCGACATTGAGGACTGGCTTGTTGCCCTTACCTTGCAATAAATATTACTTGCCCCAATGTAATTGTGATAGTTCACCGGAAGTCTAACCACAACATCTTAGTCTCAGTTTGAAGTTAATGTGCTAGACTGAAATCTAGTTAATTACTAGCGGTATCTTAGACTAGCCACAGTGGAGAGTAACTTGGATAGTAACTTGCATATGTTACTAGCCTATGTTACTACCTCTATAGTGGGGAGTAACAAATGTGTGGTGTCATGCAACACTTCATTTTCCCTTGGTATGTGTGATGTTACACATATTATCAGTAACTAGGTATGTTACCACATGCCTCTTTTTGTTCATTAATTACTTGTCACATCATCTATTTTTCCTGGATATATGTGATGTTACCTGCTACATCTTGAGGTTGCATTGGTTTTCCCCTTGAAGAGGAAAGGGTGATGCAGCAAAGTGGACATAAGTATTTCCCCCAGTTTGAGAACCAAGGTATCAATCCAGTAGAAGACAACACAAAAATCACCTATAACAACTAGTAATCATATAATTTCATCACCAATTTTGTTCCCTTTCGATCCATCACATTTTCACTTTGTTCAAAACTGAAAACTTGTTAATGAAGCGTCATCGACATATTCCAAAATCGTTTCCACCATTTCATACTTCGAGGGTAGTATCTGCATTTAGATGCAGCTCAGATAGCAACTTACCTATACAAATCAGATAATTTGGTATATTTTTTAACCGTTTTGATCCATCATGGTAGATTTTCTATTTTTTCGAAACTGAAAACTTGTTTAAATAGCATTATCGACAAGTGATAGAAGCCTTGCTTATTTTCTTGTTTCGAAGATGCCTATGCCACCATTTGAAAATCCTACAACAACTTATATATGTAGGCGTCACATATTTTTTAGTAGTTTTTCATATCCTTTTGATTCATTACTTTACATTTTCTCCTCCTTTGAAACTCAGTACTCATTTAAATTGGACATTCGACATATCATAACAGCCTTTCCATCATTCCATTCTTCGAGAGTAGTCTCGACCGCCGTATGAAAGTCATAGAACAGCTTATCCACATAAATTATGCATGTTTAGCACCGTTTCATAAAGTTTTGCTCCGTTACCATCGATTTCTTATTCGCTAAACTAGAAACTAACTTAAATAGCATCATTAAGACATTCCACTAGCTTTTCTTCCTTTCAAGGTTCTGAAGTTGTATGTTTGACTATATGGATCTCGTATAACAACTTATAACTAGTAATCATATAATTTCATCACCAATTTTATTCCTTTTTGTTCCATCACTATAGATTTTGACTTTATTCAAAACTGAAAACTTATTAATGAAGCGTCATCGACATATTCCGAAATCGTTTCCACCATTTCATGCTTCGAGGGTAGTATGTGCACCTATATGCACCTCATATAGCAACTTATCTATAGAAATCAAATAATTTGGTACATTTTTTAACAGTTTTGATCCATCATGGTAGATATTCTATTTTTGTGAAACTGAAAACTTGTTTAAATAGCATTATCGACAAGTGATAGAAGCCTTGCTTCTTTTCTTGTTTCGAAGTTGTCTATGCCGCCATTTGAAAATCCTACAACAACTTATATATATGTAGGTGTCGGTGTCAAAACCGGCGGATCTCGGGTAGGGGGTCCCGAACTGTGCGTCTAGGCGGATGGTAACAGGAGACAAGGGACACGATGTTTTTACCCAGGTTCGGGCCCTCTCGATGGAGGTAAAACCCTACTCCTGATTGATTAATATTGATGATATGGGTAGTACAAGAGTAGATCTACCACGAGATCAAGTAGGCTAAACCCTAGAAGCTAGCCTATGGTATGATGGTTGTATGATGATGTTGTCCTACGGACTAGAAACCTCCAGTTTATATAGACACCGGATAGGGATAGGGTTACACAAAGTCGGTTACAATGGTAGGAGATCTTGAATATCCGCATCGCCAAGCTTGCCTTCCACGCCAAGGAAAGTCCCATCCGGACACGGGACGAAGTCTTCCATCTTGTATCTTCATAGTCCTAGAGTCCGGCTGAAGGTATAGTCCGGCTACCCGAACACCCCCTAATCCAGGACTCACTCAGTAGCCCCTGAACCAGGCTTCAATGACGACGAGTCCGGCGCGCAGATTGTCTTCGGCATTGCAAGGCAGGTTCCTCCTCCAAGTTCTTCATAGAAGATCGTAAACACCAAGAGTAGTGTCCGGCTCTGCAAAATAAGTTTCCACATATTGCCATAGAGAGAATAATATTAACACAAATCAAATCTACTGACGTATTCCGCAGTGTGTCATCACACTAAGGCCAAGTCTTTTACTCGAATCGTTTTTACTTTTCCACCTCAGCACGTTTTGGGAGACGGTTTCCTTGGCACGTCTTGTCAAAGCAGAGATCGTGTACCCCCTTTTACGGGATTCTCATCAATACGGACGTGGGTAACCCAACGCGCCATTTCTCACGGCGCTTGGGAGGCAATCGAGTTTTACTAGGCTGGTGGGGACGCACAACCGCATCCGCCCATATAAGGGGATAAGGATCCACCTTTTTACCTACGCCTTCTTCCTCCTTTGCCTATCCATCTCCTGCGCACTCGAGCTCCAGCGCCCAAGCCCGCACTTCCCACCTCAACCTTCTCCAGCAATGTCCGGAGCGGGAGGCAAGTGGATGGTCTCCTCCGTCACGGAGGGCCATGTCAAAAAGCTCAGGAAGGCCGGATACTTGTCCAAAGACATCGCGCACCGGCTCCCCGAGGAGGGGCAGCTTCTCCCCACCCCAAGGCCCCATGAGAGGGTAGTGTTCCTTCCCCACTTCCTCCGCGGACTGGGTTTTCCACTCCACCAATTTATCCGGGGGCTCATGTTCTACTATGGCCTGGATTTCCACGATCTGGCCCCGAACTTTGTCCTCAACATCTCAGCGTTTATCGTCGTGTGCGAGGCTTTCCTCCGCATCCGCCCCCATTTCGGCCTTTGGCTCAAGACCTTCAACGTCAAGCCCAAGGTGGTGCGCAGCAGCCAGGCGGAGTGCGGAGCCGCCATGGCGGGCAAGATGGCCAACGTCCTATGGCTCGAGGGCAACTTCGTGGAGACCCTAAAGGGGTGGCAATCCGGGTTACATGACCGAGCCACGCGATCCGAAATGGATCGTAGCCCCCGAGTTCTGATCCGGACCCCCCACGTGGCTTATGTCCTGGAAAGAGACGGGCCTGTCGTGGGGTGACGAAGAAGAGGTGATTGGACTACAAACATGCATCCAGTCCCTGGTGAACAAGCCAATCAAGCTTGTTAATGTAGTCCAGGTTATGCTCGTCCGCCGGATCCTCCCGTGTCAACAACGGGACTTTAATCCGTGGGAATTCGACCCGGCGCAACACCGAACCCTTAACAGGCTCTTCGACACGATGTATGAAGACGTCTGGAGGGTGCTAACCAAAGGCGCCGAGGCTCCCGCATCTGCTTCCGAGGACCGCGGATACAGCTCGCAGCGTCACGCTAGCGAGGTAAGCTATTTTCACCTTTTACAGGATGTTAAGTTTTTTCATAGTTTGACTATATGCGGGATCTAAACTCCCTTACCTTTGACAGGCTTAGCAGGCGAAGTCCGGACCGATTAACTGTCCGGCTCCCTTGCCCGAAGACCCAGCCCCTGCTCTCCTAGTGAAGCTACTGGTTCCGGTGCCTTATGTGGTGCCGGAGAAGAAGGACAAGAAGAAGAAGGCCACGGGGACTCGAAAGAGTGCCCATAATATGGTGGTGTCGGACTCGTCATCCGACGAGTCCGAGACGCTCTCCTCCCGTGAGAACGAGGAGGAGGAAGAAGAAACCTCTCCCCCTCCAGCGGGGGGAGGAAAGAGAAGGAAGGCCGCCCCAACGGGGGAGGCCGAAGGGTCCAGGAAGAGGAAGACCCCTCCGCCGGACTACTCCCCCGATGTCGAAGAGGACGAAGAGGAGTGGCCAGACAGGGCAAAGCGTCCGGCGAAATCGTAAGTATTCGGATATCAGAGTAACTCATGACGTTCCTTTATTGCACAGCTTTACCTAATGTCGAACATAATTATGCAGCCCGCCCCGGGCCGGACTCGACGAGTCGTCGTTCGGCTCCCTGGATTCATCGGACGTGAACTCAGTTCCGCCCACTGTCTCCCCCCGCATTGCGGACGACACCGAAGTGGTGTCTCGACAAGCTCCGGGGCAGGAGGAGGTGGTCCCGGAGGAGCCGTAAGGCGACCTCCCGGACTCCAGGAGTAAAGGGGACAAGACCCCCCAGGGCTCCAAGTCCGGCTTTAAGCCGAACACCACGCCGGAATCTTCAACAGTTCCGGACCGCGGTAGGCGAACTCCTTCCAAGAGGAGCAAGCCTTCTGAGCCGGCGGCCTCTGTCCAACCGGAGGTGCCGGACAATCTGCTGGAGGTGCTTGATGGCGCCTCCATCGACGAGGAGCACCGTACTATTATGAGTACGGTGATCCAGAAGGTTCAGTCCGCCAAGAGCGGACTGAGTGAAGCTTGCGCTAGCCTTCTAACAGGCTTCGAGGTAAGTAAAAATATGTAAAAATATTACCGCATAGACAGTAGCCCCTGATGCTCTGTTTGGCATTCGGAAAGAAAAGCCGAATAGAGGATCTATTAAATTTCGCAGGAGTCTAGCAACAAAGAGTCAATATGCGTATGCAGGCTTCGCTGCTGGCCACCGCCGCACTGACTGCGAAGGTGGGTGCCCTGAAACCGGGCCTCGAGCGGACCGAGCAAGAGCTCGGCCTTGCCAAGCGGCAGCTCGAGGAGAAAGAAGGTAAGAAATACCTTACAGAAAAAGTGCCTATACAAAGACATGATTGCAGAAAATAACAGGATAGTACTGCTTATTGTAGGGGCCACGACTGAGGTGGCAACCCTCAAGCAGGCGCTGTCCGAGGCCGAAAAGAAAGCGGCTGCGGAGCGCATCGAGCGAGAGAAACTTGAGGCCCAGGTCGGCGAGGTGCAGCAAGAGCTTCAGGCTCTCATGAAAAACATGAGAGTTTGGAGCTTGAGTCAAAGACGCAAGCATCCGAGGTCGCGGCGGCCCTTGAGACTGCCCAGTCTGCCAAGGCCGAAGCCCAAAAGGCTCTCCAAGAGTTGGAGAAGATGAAAAAGATAGCGGCGGGTAAGGCATTCTTTATGCAAAGCAGAAATATAAAAGTAAACTACTTGTTACTTACCCGAATCCAGAGATCTCCAGGGGCATTCGCAGATCTTCCCCGCAGCGTATCCGCCGCCGCCGCATTCTACCGATCCGAAGAGGGAAGCTCGACGGAGAAGGTGTTCTGGTCTCAGTATGCTAAGGCCGGACACCCTGTGCCCTTGAGCGACCAGCTGAAATAGCTGGTCGAGCTCCACAAGGCGGCCGAACAGGCCATGAAGGGCTTCATAGTTCGGTTGTGGCCCGGAGAGGCCCTGCCCAGGAGCTACTTCGGGCTGGTGCGGCGGCTGGTGGAGGCCTGTCTAAGGCTCGAGGTCATCAAGCGCTCCGTCTGCATCGAAGGTGCCCATAGGGCCCTTGCCCATGCAAAGGTGCACTGGCATAAGCTGGACGGTGAGAAGCTTGTGAGGGACGGGCCGCCGCCGAGGAAGGAGCATCGCAAGCCCGAGAACTACTATAAGGATGTTCTTGCGGGTGCCCGCCTTGTGGCGGATGAATGTACCAAGGATGTAATTTTTGAATGAACTCGCTCGTGTTTATCCTGTGCGCTGAAAACTTGTTCATATGCGCTAAGCAATGCTTATTGAATTTAAAATATTACTTTCTGTGCGGCCGTTTATCAAAAAATTGAGAGATGGCCAGTCGTCGACTTCTGCCCCCATGCCACTAGTGCTGGGGTGTTCGGGATAAACCTGAACGCTCTTTTTCCCATAGTTGGGTCCTTCGAGGGAGGCGCTCAGCACAACGAACCAGGCAATCGGACTATAATGCTTGAACACTCTCACTTAGCCATAGAACTCTATAATTTTAAATTTCGGCGAAGCCCCTAGTTCGAAAGACCGAGTTCGGGGCGCTATCCACGCCTTGGCTGGACAAAGCCGGCTCCTCGCTCGAAGCGGCATAAGTCTTTAGGGACTCGAAAAACCTCTCGAACAGCGACCGGTCTCTCGCCTCATCATGACAGTCAGTTTTAGCTTTCTCCACTGAGGTGCTTAACCCAGCTCAACCAGGGCACAATCGCAGTGGTTCTCCTAGTGCTACCTTAGCCGATATAGCGGAACGTAAGGCACCAAAACATAGGAGCCGGGCAAACCCAACTATTGACCCAAATCATGATTCGGAGCCGATGCATATAGTGCTATAAGTTCGGGGTGCCGCACTTGTGAAAGTGTACGGACTTCTCACACCATATTGAGGGGTATCAAAGCCCCTGGCGTATTTTGCCGTACCATAGTGTACGGGTGCAACATGTCATAAACATATGTATGAAAATAGGATAATGCAAAAAATAGACAGAAAGCTATGCATTGTTTATAGAAAGGCTGCTATCAGAGCAGAATGATACAAGTGGTGTGATAAGCAAAAGATATTGGACTATTTAACATATCCTGGCCAGGGGCAGGCCGCGGAATTGTATTCAAAACAGGTATACTGCTCGTAACAGAGACCACCTGGGAGTTCCATAATACGGCATGGCTTGTCTGCTTCCCTGGATCTTGCATCGTTTGTACGGCAGTTGAATTGCCGAACAGGTCGTCCGAAGTATGAGTCCTGAAAGTAAGAAAAAATTAAAAAGGAATTCGGCAGCCCCTAGTACGTTTTAGGCCATGTTTTGGGCTTGTCGTGCTTATGCCCCTTCCCCTGTGCCCATGGTATTTCAAGAGCATAGTTATGTACGCGAGGCACTGGTTTCGCTATGTCGCGAGGCCTGGGGTTGGGGCCGTATTTCTACGCCTGCTCCGAACGTGCCAGGTGGTCTTTTTGTAGGTTACTCCGGGCGCGCTTGGAAGTGTCTGGCTTTTTACCGGCCAGACTGGAGAATTGCCTAAGAAGGCTGCTTTGAACCTCCGCTGCGAGAGCCACCGTGTGCTCCTCCGTTCGGAGGGAGCGTTCGGTGTTTCCGTTGACCGTAATTACTCCTTGAGGGCCTGGCATCTTGAGCTTGAGATATGCGTAGTGCGGCACCGCATTGAACTTTGCAAATGCGGTTCGCCCGAGCAGGGCGTGATAGCCACTGCGAAATGGGACTATGTCGAAGATTAACTCTTCGCTTCGGAAATTGTCCGGAGATCCGAAGACCACTTCAAGTGTTATTGAGCCTGTACAGTTGCCTCTACACCTAGTATAACGCCTTTAAAGGTCGTTTTTGTGGGCTTAATCCTCGAGGGATCTATGCCCATTTTCCGCACTGTATCCTGGTAAAGCAGGTTCAGGCTACTTCCGCCGTCCATGAGGACTCTTGTGAGATGAAATCCGTCGATAATTGGGTCGAGAACCAATGTGGTGAAGCCGCCGTGACGGATGCTAGTGGGATGGTCCCTTCGATCAAAAGTGATCGGGCAGGAGGACCATGGGTTGAACTTTGGGGCGACTGGCTCCATCGCGTATACGTCCCGTAGCGCACGCTTCCGCTCCCTCTTGGGAATGTGGGTTGCGAATATCATGTTCACCGTCCGCACTTGTGGGGGAAAACCCTTCTGTCCACTGTTTTTCGGCGGCCTGGGCTCCTCCTCGTCATCGCTATGCAGCCCCTTGTCTTTATTTTCGGCTCTTAGCTTGCCTGCCTGCTTGAACACCCAACAATCCCTGTTGGTGTGATTGGCTGGCCTTTCGGGGGTGCCATGTATCTGGCACAAGCGGTCGAGTATTCGGTCCAAACTGGACGGGCCTTGAGTATTCTTTTTCAATGGCTTTTTCCGCTGACCGGATTTATAGCCTCTGAATCCGGCATTAACTGCCGTGTCTTCATTGTTGTCGCTGCTAACGCGGCGCTTTTGCTTGTTCCGACGTGTCCTGCCACTTTTTTCCTTGGTATCCGAATTACCAGGGTTCTTTGCTAAGTTGTTACTGCGAGCTAGCCAGCTGTCTTCTCCCGCACAAAAGCGGGTCATGAGTGTCGTGAGGGCTGCCATGGATTTCGGCTTTTCCTGTCCCAGGTGCCGGGCAAGCCACTCGTCGCGGATGTTATGCTTGAAGGCTGCTAGGGCCTCTACGTCCGGATAGTCGACTATCTGGTTTTTCTTTGTTAGGAACCGTGTCCAGAATTGCCTGGCCGATTCCTCTGGCTGCTGAATTATGTGGCTTAAGTCATCGGCATCTGGTGGTCGCACATAAGTGCCCTGGAAGTTGTCAAGGAATGCGGCTTCCAGGTCCTCCCAAGAACCGATTGAGTCTGCTAGCAAGCTGTTAAGCCAATGCCGAGCCGGTCCCTTAAGTTTGAGCAGGAGGTATTTGATGGCGTGAAGATCATCGCCACGGGCCATGTGGATATGAAGGAGATAATCCTCAATCCATACCGCAGGATCTGTTGTTCCATCATATGATTCGATGTTTACGGGTTTGAAACCCTCTGGGATTTTACTATCCATTACTTCATCTGTGAAGCATAGTGGGTGTGCGGCGCCTCTATACTGGGCTATATCACGACGCAGCTCGAAGGAGCAATGTCTGTTGTGTTCGGCCCGGCCGGATTTGTTGTATCCGGAATGAACATCACCGTCACGTGCCGTGGGGCGCCTGCGCGATCCGTAGATCGATCTTGTTGTCGGTGTCCAAACCGGCAGATCTCGGGTAGGGGGTCCCGAACTGTGCGTCTAGGCGGATGGTAACAGGAGACAAGGGACACGATGTTTTTACCCAGGTTCGGGCCCTCTCGATGGAGGTAAAACCCTACTCCTGCTTGATTAACATTGATGATATGGGTAGTACAAGAGTAGATCTACCACGAGATCAAGGAGGCTAAACCCTAGAAGCTAGCCTATGGTATGATGGTTGTATGATGATGTTGTCCTACGGACTAGAACCCTCCGGTTTATATAGACACCGGATAGGGTTAGGGTTACACAGAGTCGGTTACAATGGTAGGAGATCTTGAATATCCGCATCGCCAAGCTTGCCTTCCACACCAAGGGAAGTCCCATCCGGACACGGGACGAAGTCTTGAATCTTGTATCTTCATAGTCCTGGAGTCCGGCTGAAGGTATAGTCCGGCTACCCGAACACCCCCTAATCCAGGACTCCCTCAGTAGGTGTCACATATTTTTGATAGATTCTCATAACCTTTTGATTAATTAACTTACATTTTCTCCTCCTTTGAAACTTAGTACTCATTTAAATTGGACATTCGACACATTACAGTAGCCTTTACATCATTCTATTCTTTGAGGGTAGTCTCGACCACCGTATGGAAGTCATAGAACAGCTTATCCAGAAAAATTATTCATGGTTAGCACCTTTACATAAACTTTTGATCCATTACCGTAGATTTTTTATTCGCTAAAAAGAAAACTTACTTAAATAGCATCATTTAGACATTTCACAAGCATTTCGTCCTTTCAAGCCTCGAAAGTTATATATTCGACCATATTGATTCTGTATAACAACTTATAACTAGTAATCATATAATTTCATCACCAATTTTGTTCCCTTTTGATCCATCACTATAGATTTTCACTTTGTTTTCAACTGAAAAAACTTATTAATGAAGCGTCATCGACATATTGCGAAATCGTTTCCACCATTTGATGCTTCGAAGCTAGTATGTGCATTTATATGCACCAAAGATAGCAACTTACCTGTAGAATTCAGATAATTTGGTGCATTTTTTACCGTTTTGATCCATCTTGGAAGATTTTCTATTTTTGCAAAAATGAAATCTTTTTTAAATAGTATTATCGACAAGTGATAGAAGCCTTACTTATTTCCTTGTTTCGAAGTTGTCTATGCCGCCATTTGAAAATCCTACAACAACTTATATATGTAGGCATCACTTATTTTTTAGTAGTTTTTCATGACCTTCTGATTTATTACTTTATGTTTATTCTTCCTTTGAAACTCAGTACTCATTTAAATAGGACATTCGACACAATATAACAGCCTTTCCATCATTCCATTCTTTGAGAGTAGTCTCGACCACCATATGGAAGGCATAGAACAGCTTATCCACATAAATTATTCATATTTAGCACCTTTACATAAACTTTTGATCCGTTACCATAGATTTTTTTTCCGCCAAGAAGAAAACTTATTCAAATAGCATCATTCAGACATTCCACCAGCATTTCTTCCTTTCAAGATTCAGAAGTTATATATTCAAACATATTGATCTCGTATAACAACTTATAACTAGCAATCACACAATTTCATCACCAATTTTGTTCCCTTTTGATCCATCACTATAGATTTTCACTTTATTCTAAACTGAAAACTTATTAATGAGGCATCTTCGACATATTCCGAAATCGTTTCCACCATTTCATGCTTCGAGGGTAGTTTGTGAATTTATATGCACCTAAGATAGCAACTTACCTATAGAAATTAGATAATTTGGTACATTTTTTGTAACCGTTTTGATCCATCATGGTAGATTTTCTATTTTTGTGAAACTGAAAGCTTGTTTAAATAGCATTATCGACAAGTGATAGAAGCCTTGCTTCCTTTCTTGTTTTGAAGTTGTCTATGCCACAATTTGAAAATCCTACAACAACTTATATATATGTAGGCGTCACATATTTTTTAATAGTTTTTCATGACCATTTGATTTATTACTTTACATTTTCTCCTCCTTTGAAACTTAGTACTCATTTAAATTGGACATTCGACACATTGTAATAGCCTTTCCATCATTCTATTATTTGAAAGTATTCTCGACCACCGTATGGAAGTCATAGAACAGCTTATCCACAAAATTATTCATGTTTAGCACCTTTACATAAACTTTTGATGCGTTACCATAGATTTTTTTTATTCGCTCAGAAGAAAACTTATTTAAATAGCATCATTCAGACATTCCACCAGCATTTCTTCCTTTCAAGCTTCGGATGTTATATGTTTGACTATATGGATCTCGTATAACAACTTATAATTAGTAATCATATAATTAATCACCAATTTTGTTCCCTTTTGATCCATCACTATAGATTTTAACTTTATTCAATACTGAAAACTTATTAATGACGCGTCATCGACATATTCCGAAATTGTTTCCAACATTTCATGCTTCGAGGGTAGTATGTGAATTTATATGCACCTCAGATAGCAACTTAATTACCTATAGAAATTAGATAATTTGGTACATTTTTTTAACCGTTTTGATCCATCATGGTAGATTTTCTATTTTTGCGAAACTGAAAACTTGTTTAAATAGCATTATTGACAACTGATAGAAGCCTTGCTTCTTTTCTTGTTTTGAAGTTGTCTATGCTGCCATTTGAAAATCCTACAACAACTTATATATATGTAGGCATCACATATTTTTTAGTAGTTTTTCATAACCTTTTGATTTATTACTTTACATTTTGTCCTCCTTTAAAATTTAGTACTCATTTAAATTGGACATTCGACACATTATAACAGCCTTTCCTTCATTGTATTCTTTGAGAGTAGTTTCGACCACCGTATGGAAGTCATAGAACAGCTTATCCACAAAAATTATTCATGTTTAGCACCTTTACATAAAATTTTGATCCGTTAACAGAGATTTTTTTTTTCGCTAAGAAGAAAATTTATTTAAATAGCAACATTCAGACATTCCACCAGCATTTCTTCCTTTCAAGCTTCGGAAGTTATATGTTTGACCATATGGATCTCATATAACAACTTATAATTAATAATCATATAATTTCATCACCAATTTTGTTCCCTTTTGATCCATCACTATAGATTTTCATTTTATTCAATACTGAAAACTTATTAATGAAGCGTCATCAACATATTCCGAAATCGTTTCCAACATTTCATGCTTCGAGGGTAGTATGTGAATTTATATGCACCTCAGATAGCAACTTAATTATAGAAATTAGATAATTTGGTACATTATTTTAACCGTTTTGATCCATCATGGTAGATTTTCTGTTTTTGCGAAACTGAAAACTTGTTTAAATAGCATTATCGACAAGTGATAGAAGCCTTGCTTCTTTTCTTGTTTTGAAGTTGCCTATACCGCTATTTGAAAATCCTACAACAACTTATATATATGTAGGCATCACATATTTTTTGAGTAGTTTTTCATAACCTTTTGATTTATTACTTTACATTTTCTCCTCCTTTGAAACTTAGTACTCATCTTAATTGGACATTCGACACATTATAACAGCCTTTCCATCATTCTATTCTTTGAGAGTAGTCTCGACCATCGTATGGAAGTCATAGAACAGGTTATCCAAAAAAATTATTCATGGTTAGCACCTTTACATAAAATTTTGATCCGTTACCGTAGATTTTTTATTTGCTAAAAATAAAACTTACTTAAATAGAATCATTTAGACATTTCACCAGCATTTCTTTCTTTCAAGTCTCGAAAGTTATATATTCGACCATATTGATCTCGTATAACAACTTATAACTAGTAATCATATAATTTCATCACCAATTTTGCTCCCTTTTAATCCATCACTACAGATTTTCACTTCGTTTTCAACTAGAAACTTATTAATAAAGCGTCATCGACATATTCCAAAATCGTTTCCACCATTTCTTTCCTCGAGGGTAGTATGTGCATTTATATGTACCTCAGATATCAACTTACCTGTAGAAATTAGATAATTTGGTACATTTTTAACCGTTTTCATCCATCTTGGTAGATTTTCTATTTTTGCAAAACTGAAAACTTGTTTAAATAGCATTATCGACAAGTGATAGAAGGCTTGCTTCTTTTCTTGTTTCAAAGTTGTCTATGCCGCCATTTGAAAATCCTACAACAACTTATATATGTAGGCATCACATATTTTTTAGTAGTTTTTCATAACCTTCTGATTTATTACTTTACGTTTCTTCCTCCTTTGAAACTCAGTACTCATTTAAATAGGGCATTCGACACATTATAACAGTCTTTCCATCATTCCATTCTTTGAGAGTAGTCTCGATGTCGGTGGAGAATGACACCTATGGGATCACAAGAATCCCTCCTGCGGTTGCGGGGCGCGGGGTTGAGAGAAGAGCGGATCTAACAGAGAGCACGCGGTTCGTTTATCCAGGTTCGGGCCGCGAGGATTCGTAAAACCCTAGTCCTGCTTTGGTGGATGTATTTTGAGTTCTTGAACTAGCTACGGAGTGTAGCGAGCTCCAAAAAGCCGAATCCTTATCCTGGTCACCTTGGGCCTCCTTTTATAGGAAAAAGGGGCTGCCACAGTGGCACACAGGAGGTGAAAAGGTCTACAGTGGCATGAGGTTATCCCTCGTATTACAGGACAAGGTGCATTTAATGCATCGCTTAGGTGTCCACTTGCTTTATCGGGGGCGAGGGCGAGGCATGTCCTGTCCGTCGCCGCTCTTCCTTGCTTCGACACGCGCCATGGCCAGTGATGCATGCGGCGCCATGTAGGCAGGCCGGCAGCTGAGGTCGCGTGGTGGTGGAGCCATCGCGACAATTTGCATGCCGCCACGCAGGCACTTGATGGGTTGGCCTGGGAGCTGCATGTCGCCACGCAGGTGCCTACCCAGCTGGTTGGGCTGGCATCTGCATGCGAACGGCCGAGGAAGCTTGGTTGGCGTGGGCCTGGCGGTTGTCTCGCTTGCGTCCTTGGCGAGGGCCTTGCTAGGTGGCCCGGCAAGGGTCTTGCCGTGTGGCCCGGCAAGGGTCTTGCCGTGGCGCGCTATCGTCCCCAGCAAGGATCTTGCCGGGGGTCTGGTGGCCTTCCTCGGCAAGGATCTTGTCGAGATTCGTCGTCTTCTAATCCTCATCCGATCTTGAATATGTCTTCACAAAGATCTGCATGCCACCACAGAGGTGCCTTTCCGAGCCCTGGCCCCACGCTAATGATGGCACTGGGGGCCGTGGGCTCAAGGATGGCTCACTCCGTTGGTGTAGGGCGAGCTGCCCCGGCAAGGGTCTTGCCGGGGCTGCCGAGGCTGCCCCCGGCAAGGGTCTCCTGCCGGGGGAACCTGCTTCGTCCCTTTGCTCTTTGTGGCCTTGACCTTGGCGTTGTTCTGGCCATCTTGGGCTTCGTTCTTACCTTGGCTCACCTTCCTCGCTCTGCTTGGCGTGGTCGCGGGCGCGGCTCTGACTGCCCGTGCACAGGTAAAGGGGTACAAAAATGTGCCCCTAGTATTGTAAACCCACAGGAGCCCCCGGGCCTAGGCCACAGATAAGTGGGACACGTTGTTGGGTCAGGCCCAAAACGGTGCGCGGGCAGGCGGTTTTTTCTGTGGTAAGATTTCCCACGACCCGCGTGCGCGGCGCGGCGTGGAGGGGTGTGCGTGACGTGGGTGGCATGCGTGGGACGGTTTTCACACGCATGCGTCACATCGCAGTAAAGAGGCGGCTCTCGCCTTCCCCGTAAAGGGAGGGAGGCGTGGAGGCGCGGCTCATTTACTGAATGGGGCTGAGGCGCGGTCTTCAAGGCGTCCACTCCCCGCGATCACGGGGTGGGGAGAGGTCGCCTCACCTGTCCCCTCAGTTCTGCATGTCTGCCACGCGTCTTTCATCCGCTCGGGGTGGCAAACGGTGGAGGCGGGAAACCGGGCCGTTGCTGGTTGGGGCAGCGGGTCGGTCCTGGTTCCCTGCGCCTCCCGTGTCTTGATTGGCCGAGCGGGGCGGCCGAGCCCCAACCCCGTTCCTTTATTAAGAGCGGGAAGGGGAGATGGCATCCCGCATTCTTCCATCTTCTACCTCCCTTTGCTTCTGCTCCTTCCTTTCATTCGTCATGGAGAAAGGGAATCCTGGCCCTTCGACGGTGGCGGCGAGGGTCGCCGCTCGACAATGCGTCCCTCCTCCTCCTGCACCCGTGGTGGTAGAGCCGGCCACGAGGGGAAGGGGGAGGGGGCGAGGCCGTGGGTGAGGCCGGGGAAGAGGTCGTAGTGCTCGAGGAAGAGGAGGGCGGGGCGGCGCGCCAGCTTCGCCCCAGCCGATGGTGCCTTTCCCGATGGAAGGCCATGTCGGAGACCAGCCCCATGAGTTCTTCAATAGGCTGCGCCGGCCTCCGCGTCACCGTCGTCTTCGCGCCCCGTTTGCTCGGGAGATGGAGCGTGACCGGCCTCAATCCCTCAGATTGCACATGAGGGGTTGCGGGAAGGGGGGCACGCGGGTCGACGTCGACTTCCCGGCTCCTCGAGTCATGTACCTCCGTCGTGTGTGGAAGATGTTCGCCCGCATCCACAGCCTGACGGCGGGGCTGATCCTCTACTTCAAATTGATGGAGGACGGCCTACCCTCCGTCAAGGTCTTCGGGGAGTACGCGACTCGCCTGAAGTGCTTCGTGGAGAGCTCCTCCGATGGAGATTCTGACGATGGAAGCTCTTCCTCGAGAGAAAGTGACGAGGAGGACAGCGGGGCGGATAGCGGGGACGAGTCCGACTTGGCATCAAACGCCCCGCGCCTGGGCGGGTGCGGCAGCAGTAGCATCTGCACCTGGCCTCTCCTCCGGCAGGGGTTTACCAGGGGCGGGGCCAGCTCCTTGAACTTCTCGGGGTCGTCTCCTTGGGCGGATGGCGTCGGGAGGCTGCGGAAGAGGAAGAGGGCGGGTGGCAAGGCCGTCAACTCGGAGTATGCGGGCACCGACGCCTTCGTCGCGTACCGCCGGTCCTGTCGCCTCGTCTTCCAGCTCTTTTCCCAGTACCGTCATCATCGGCCTGCCCATGGGCGGCCGCCAAGGTGTTCTCTCGGTGTCTTCTGCTGCTCGCAGCTCACCTAGGCTCCCCATTTGCCCTTTTCGCCTCCTTGACCTGCCTCCTGAGAAGAGGGACAAGAAAGGGATTACGGGCATGTTATCTCTTTTTTTTCTTGTAAGCCTGCGGGCCTTTGTTGAATTTAAAACTTGTTCATGTTTTTCATTTCGTATGAACTGTACCTATACGGGGTGTTTTTTAATGAAAAAGGGATGTTTGTCGGGTTTTTCGTTCGCAGGTAAAACCCACGACAAGGAGTAAATCCTTGTTACCTTTAAGATAAACGTTTTCTCGCCCAGCAACAGGCCTTGTCGTCCCCCCACTTCGCTCGACCTTTCTCACGCCCTTGGCGGAGGCAGGGATGAGGTGGTCTTAGGCTCCTCATTTCATTTCCTTGCTGCCGCGACTACGACATTGGCTTGCCGCGGGTGGATCTTTGCTCTTGTAGCCCCCGGCAATACTGGCTTGCCGGGGCCCGGACGCTGGTCCGTCCCCTTTCTTCCAAAGCAGCTCGGCAAGGATATTCATGTGTCCTATGAACCAAAGAAAACAGAGAAGAACAGAGAGACGCGCACTCGACCTCTAAGCTAGGGGTTAGCCGCCGCTAAGCACTATCAACCCAAACCAAGGACGAGACTCGACCTAGCATGCATGCTATAACTTAGCACGCCAGCGCTTCGTTTATTTATGCTCAGGGTCTGCGCCTGGCTTTGTACAAAGGGTCACATGCCTTGTCGGCAAAGCTCGTACAAAAGGTGGCTTGCCGTGAGGCCCGGCAAGCCGCGGCTTATGGGTAAAACTTGCGAAGATGCTCGATGTTCCAGGAGTTGCTCACTGGTACGGCATCCTCGTTCTCCAGGCGGACTGCGCCAGGCCTGGTGACTCGTATTACCCGATAAGGGCCTTCCCACTTTGGCGTCAACTTGTTGGAATTCTTGGCCGACTAAATGCTCCGAAGAACAAGGTCGCCTTCCTCAAAGCTTCGGGCATGAACCTTGCGGCTATGGTAGCGACGCAAGGCTTGCTGGTAGCGTGCCGCTCTCACAGCCGCCCGAAGACGATCTTCCTCAAGGAGCGTCGCGTCATCTTGGCGCAACGGCTCTTGCTCAAGCTCGTCATAAGCGAGCACTTGAGGTGACCCATGTATGAGTTCCATGGGGAGAATTGCTTCCGCCCCGTATACTATTGCAAAAGATGTCTGGCCGGTTGCTCGATTTGGCGTCGTCCTGATCGACCAAAGAACCACCGGCAACTCATCAATCCAGCGCCTTCCACTCTTGTGCAGCTTGTCAAAGGTCTTCGTTCTCAAGCCTCGCAACACTTCAGCATTTGCCCTCTCCGCTTGGCCGTTGCTCCGTGGATGTGCCATGGAAGCAAAACAAACCTTGTTGCCGAGGTCTTGGATGTACTGCATGAAGGTGTGGCTTGTGAACTGCATGTCATTGTCGGTGATAACTCTGTTTGGCACACCAAAACGGCAGACAAGTCCTTTGAACAATTTGACGGCGGACTGAGCAGTCACCTTCCTCACTGCTTCCACCTCTGGCCACTCTGTGAACTTGTCGATTGCAACGTACAAGTACTCAAAGCCCCCGACGGCGCGGGGTAAAGGGCCCAGTATATCGAGCCCCCAGACCGAGAATGGCCCGGAGAGAGGGATTGTTTGAAGGGCCTGAGCTGGTTGATGAAGCTTCTTTGAATGGAACTGGCACGCTTCACACTTGGTGACTAGTGCCGATGCATCCTGGAGGGCGGTGGGCCAGAAGAAACCTTGCCGGAACGCCTTCCCGGCAAGGGCCCTTGACCCTATGTGGGAGCCACATATGCCTCCATGTATCTCTGCCAACAGCTCTAGTCCTGCCTCCCGAGGGATGCACTTGAGTTTCACACCGTTCGGCCTTCGCCGGTACAGGACGTCATCGACGAACTGGTACAGGGCGGACCGACGGGCTACGTTCTCCGCTTCTTCCTGCTCCTCAGGAAGCTCCCCTGTTTGGAGGAATTGGACGGTATGCTATGCCCATGCCGGAGCCTGAGGCTCGGCGGCAAGGACCAAAGGCATCTCTTCCGCCATGGGAGCGGCTGTCTCTACGGCCAGGGCCTGACGCCCCGCCGGAGCCAGTTGCTCTTGGGCAGGCTCAGCGCCCGCGGTAGTACCCTTGCCGGCAGCCCCGGGGGGCTCGGTAGGAAAGTAATTGTCGGGACCTTATTTTCTCCGCTTGCTCTGCCCTGCTGATGGATCGACGGATGGTTGAGTTAACCGGAGCAAAAAGGTACCTGGTTCCACAGGTAGCTTGAATGCGGCACGCGTTGACAGGTAATCGGCGATGTCGTTCTCTGATCGAGGGACGTGCTCCGCCTGGATACCGTCAAAGCATTCCTCCAGCTTCCTCACCTCATCTATGTATGCTTCCATCAGTGGGCTCTGATAATCTTTGTTGACTTACCTGACAACGAGCTGCGAGTCACCCCTGACGATGAGCTTCTTAACCCCGAGGTCTACCGCAATCCTGAGACCGGCAAGCAATCCCTCGTACTCGGCGGTGTAATTGGTGGACATCTCCCAGGGGAAGTGCATCTGGATCACGTACTTGAGGTGCTCTCCGGTGGGTGCGACGAGCAGCACACCGGCACCAGTGCCTTGCAGCGAGAAGGCTCCATCAAAGTACATGATCCAGTTGCGGTCTGCTTCCTTGCCGGGGAGAGTAGTCTCCTGGATTTCTTCGTCAGGCATCGAGGTCCATTCCACGACGAACTCCGCCAAGACTCTGCTCTGAATTGCCGAGGTACTCTCAAACTTTAAGCCGAAGCATGATAACTCCAAGGCCCATTCCACAATCCTTCCGGTTGCGTCCGGATTGCACAGTATCCGTTGCAACGCGAGGCGGATGACGATGGTGATCTCGTGGGCCTGGAAGTAGTGACGAAGCTTCCTCGAGGCTATAAGGAGGCCGAAGAGCAATTTTTGCACACTGGAATACCTTGACCTAGCCCCCTGCAAGAGGGAGATGACAAAGTAAACCGAGTGTTGCATCATCTTTTTCTTGGGCACCACTTCACTTGACCGCGCCTTGTCGACACCAGGCCCTGCCGGGGGAATCTTCGGCTTGCCATACACTGGTCCTGCCGCCATTGCTGCCTCCTCGTCGACCTCCCTCTGTGCCACTAGTGCGACGCTGACCACTTGATTCATCGCCACCAGATACAGCAGTAACGGCTCTTGTGGTTTATGCGCAACTAGTATTGGCGTTGAGGAAAGGTATTTCTTCAAGTCCTGCAGTGCGGCCTCGGCTTCTGGGGTCCACTCTATTGGGCCCGCCTTTTTCAAGATCTTGAAAAAGGGAAGGGCGCACTCGGCGGATTTGGAGATGAATCGGCTCATGGCAGCAACGCAGCCGGTGAGCCGACGCACATCCTTGATCCGCTTGGGCGCCTCGATCTGCTCAATAGCCTTGATCTTGTCTGGTTTGCCTCGATCCCGCTCTGTGACACGAAGAACCCAAGAAGCTTGCCGGACGGGACGCCGAAGACGCACTTCTCAGGGTTCAACTTGAGGTTGATCTTGCGCAGGTTGGCAAATGTCTCTTCTAGATCTTGCACAAGAGACGACCCGTCCTTGGTTTTGACCACTATGTCATCCATGTAGGCTTCCATATTTCTATGGAGCTGTGGTTCAAAACCAATTTGGACCGCTCTTGCAAACGTTGAGCCAGCACTCTTCAACCCGAAAGGCATCCGTAAAAAGCAATACGTACCACAGGGGGTGATGAATGATGTCTTCTCTTCATCCTCTCTTGTCATGAAGATTTTGTGGTAGCCTGAGTAGGCATCAAGGAATGATAACAGATCACATCCGGCCGTGGAGTCAACAATCTGGTCGATGCGCGGCAATGGGAAGGGGTCCTTAGGACAAGCCTTATTCATATCTGTGTAATCAATACACAGCCTCCACTTCCCATTCGCCTTGCGCACCACTACCGGATTGGCCAACCATGTCGGATGGAGCACCCCTCTCACCGAACCTGCTGCTTCTAACTTCCTGATCTCCTCTCTGATGAACTCCTGCCTCTCCAGAGCCTGCTTTCTGACCTTCTGCTTGACGGGCCGCGCGTGGGGGTAGACATCTAGGTGGTGCTCAATCACCTCCCTGGGAACATCGGGGATGTCGGACGCTTGCCATGCAAACATGTCGACATTTGCCCGCAGGAAGGTGACGAGCTCGCCTTCCTATTTGCTGTTGAGGGCGGAGCCTATGATGAAGGCCCCTCCCATGCCGTCCTCCGCGACGGGCACCTTCTTGGTCTGCGGCGGCTCAGCTCTGGATCTCTTGCTCTTGTCTGCAGAGCTCTCTGGCACATCCTCAATGGTAGCACAACACCCCGAGGTGGTGCGCTTGCCGGAGTGAGTGCGAGATGTCTTGCCGGGCTCCTTCTTTCCTCCTGGGCCTTCGGCGGCAAGAGCAGGTGCCTTGACGGCAGCTGCTGCAACTGCTTCCCGGTAGAGTTGGTCGGCGCTGATCAGCGCGTCCTTCTTGTCGGAGGGGACGGAGATGATGGTCAGCGGCCCGGCCATCTTTAGCATGTTGTAGGCGTAGTGTGATGCCGCCATGAACTTGGCTAGTGCTGGGCGGCCGAGAATCCCGTTGTAGGGCAAGGGGATCTCGGCCACGTCGAAGACAATCCTCTCCGTCCAGTAGTTCAACTCTCCTCCAAATGTCACGGGCAGTGCGACCTTTCCCTTTGGCTGACTTCTCCGCGGATTGACCCCCTAAAACATGCCCCTTTCCTCGAGGTCTCCGTCAGGGATTCGCAACCTTTTGATCACGACAGGCGAGATCAGGTTCAGGCCGGCCCCGCCGTCAACCAACATCTTGTTCACCCTGAGGTTGCGTATTGTTGGCGAAACCAACAAGGGCAAACACCTGACCGCGGTAGTGCGATCGGGGTGGTCCTCGGCGTCAAAGATGAGGGGCATGCTGGACCACTTTAGTGGCTTCTGAGCATCGAACGACGGCTCTATTGCTGTAACCTCTTGCGCCCATTGCTTGAGCTGGCGGTGAGAGGCATGCAGCGAGGCGCAGCCATCGACGCACATGGCCTCCGTAGCCTTTTGGAACCCTTGCTCACCGGACTCGTCATCCCCGTCGTGATCGCCGTCTTCTTGTTTCTTGTTGTGGCCCCGGGCTGGCCTCTCTTGCTGGTTGTCCTTGCCGGGGCGGTCTCCTTGGCCACCATGCTTCTTGCCGGATCCCTCAGCACCATCCTGGTCCTTCTTCTTGTCCCGCCTTTCATACTCAGCCTTTTGCTTCTCAGCAAGCAGCTCGACTTGTCGGCAGTTCTGGAGATCGTGGCCCTTGGTGTGGTGGATCTTGCAGTATTGCTTGTCGGAGCTTCCTGGCTTGTCGGTAGCCGCCAAGGCCCGGCAGGCGGCGCACCCAGCAATCTCCTTGCCGGGGGTGTCTGCCTTGACCTTCTTACCGGTACCGGTATCGTCAGATCCCTCAACGACAACACTACTAGGGAAAAGCCTAGCAGCAGCGCGGGTTTTGGGCCTATTAGTAGCGCGGGGGCCCGCGCTACTAATAAGGCGCTACTACTACACAAGTGTTGCAGCAGCGCGCTTAAAGGAAGCTCGCTGCTTCCAATAGCTATAACGCGCTTCCCCTGTGCGCGCTACTGCTACAACCGCGCTGCTGCTAACTTTTCTCCACTCGCTACTGCTAATTTTAGTAGTTTTTGTTTTTTCGGCATATTTGTTTTGTATTTGAACAGGCTTTATAGAAGAATCTTTAGCACATACAAATGTCATCATGATACACATACAAATGCCTGCGAGACCACAAATGTAATCATAGCATATACATACAAATAGTCTCATCATAATCATCATCCAACACAAAGTGGTATCTTGTCATCATCTCGAAAATAGCGATACATGCAAGTCTCGAATACTTGCAACTACAACGTCATCCATCTAAACAAAGGTATACGCGAGAAGAGCTATCACTATGAGTGAGAGCGGAACTATGCAGTACATGAGATGGCGGTTACGAGTCCTCTCTCGCGCTAGCGTGAACCTCAAGTAACTAGCTTCTCCTTCTTGTCTACTTTTGAAGCCTTTATGGCTGGCGTCCGAGAACCCATTGACTTGCGCCTGACACTCATGCCACTCGTTGTACACCCCCAGAACCTTCCCTTTGTACACGACATAGCAGTTCCATCTCGCCATCAAGAAACTAGGTACCTGTTAGAGATGCATGTTCATGAAGAGGATGTAGAATCATATATATGCAACAAAATATACTAGAGAACACCGAAAAAGAAAGGGTTAGCAACTAGATGCAACATACAATACGGAAATTAATTAACTAGAGGTACGCAGGTCATCGTACGCAAACTAACAAAGTAGCATTACGCAAGTTCGGCAGGGATCATGGACATCACAAAGTTTCATCGCTACAAATAGTATACAAGTTCAACCGACACATATCATCATCATCGGCATCATAAATCACTAGAAGTTCCATCCTTCCATATCATCGAGGATGGACCCTAGCCTCTTGAACGGCGTGAGGTCTAGACGTTGCATGCCTATGCGAGTTCGGACGTCAGCTCGCGATATAGGGCCGTGGTGTAACATCCCCTTCTCATCGACGACTTCTTTCATGATGATCGTCGCAATGTCGCTTTGGATGCGAAAGAAGTCATCTCTAAGTTTATAATCTGCTTCTCCATGAGATTCTAGCCACTTGTGGATATGATCATCATTTCTGCTTCTCATGCGAAGGTTTTGGTGATCCGTGTTGAACTGAATCATGAGATGGAGGATGTAGAATCCATCCTTCTTGCTTGGTTTTGGGACATGGATGCAGGAGAAGTTAGTTTTATGCGCGAAACCCATCTTCTTGTTCGTTTGTTTCCTGATCTGCATGTGGCCACCTCTAAAGCTGAAGCCTTGGAGAGCATCATCTAGAATATTCATTATGTGGGTGTAGTCTTTTTTTTCGTAGTCTCTGTAAGGGTCAAAATACACGGCATGGGAGACCTGCGGATAAAGAACGATAAGGACGGCACGCCCGTTGCTGCGGGGAAAAGACACCTCAAATTATTCCCCATAGAGAGAGAAGGAATGATTGAAATGTATGAAAGGGTTGTTCAAAACTGACTTATTTTGGATGATAAGGCACGAGGACAATTTCCCGGTCCTTATTATGTACCATGAAGTTTTGGAGGTACTCCCTAGCAGTTTCACGCTCAAAGTCGGCGAGACTCAAGAAAGACTCGTGCATGTAGTACGGATCCGACACACAGATTTGCGACTTCTTCACTATTCATGACGGAGCTCATATGTAGCGTAAAAAGGCGGACGATTGTAAAATCGAGCCGCCTTGTCAGAAACATCTCAAAGATATGGTCAAACCGCAGGAAGAACACCTCCGCGGGCCGTGTCTCGATGTAGCACCTCCCCTCAGGCACACGAGCCGCGTATGTCGGATATCCTGGATCCTTTGAGGCTAGTAGGCTTTTCTCAGTCGACAGCACATGGTCGTGCAGTCTCCTGAGATCCCCTGATAGTGCCTCCAGTGGTTTTGGCGGTAGCATCGGCTCGCCCGTGAGATGGAACATGGCCGCACCTTTCACGGGTACACGCTCTTCAGAATGCATCATCTGGCTGCTATGTGCTCTGGCTTGTTTGGAGGCAGCTATCTTCCCCGATCTCTTTCTCTCCTTTTTCTTGGGCACACCTTCTAGACCATTCCTCAACCCCCTGCCCCAGTGTTCCCGGGCTAAGTATTGTACGACCCTCGCGCCGGGATAGTTGAGCCTGTGTTGAGGCGGCATCTTCAGGCGTGTCCTGTGAGGATTTCATGAAGAGAGACTTTTTGCAATCCCTGCTACGACCTTCCTGCCCGGGCATATCATCCATATCATCATTAGCAAGCTGATAGCCCGATTCGTCATATGGTTGACTCATCAATTCTATGTCACAGTCATACACGTTTGTATTGAGGAAATCCATAGGGTCGACCTCCGTCTCATCATCCATTCTCTGTTCTATAGGACAAATTACATCAGCCAGCACTATTGCACCCCCTTCATCATGTCGTCCGCCGCTCTCACCCGGCACTACAGGAGCTGGTAATTGCGTAGGCGGGTTGGTGGTCTCCGCACATTCTTGTTGATGTGTGATTATTGGTGTCCTCTCGTCCGGCTCCAGACGAATAAGATTCTTCGGCCATAGCAGCACCCAACCCTTGCAGCTTCCAATCCGCGGCGGGGTCTCGTCGTCCGCTCCCACATGCTGTACTGGAGGAGGCAAATCCTCGTGCCCCGATTTCACACTGGACAAGCTAACCCTGAAGTGCCCAGCAGGGATCGGCTGGTTGTGGAACGTGGGTTGCAAGGGGTCCATTATCATCCCCTTTCCCATGTCCACCTTCTGGCCTTTGATCAAGTAGAGTATGGTGCACAGGGTTTCTTTCGCCTGCAAACACATATGTTTGTGGCGTAAAACATCTGAAAGGCAACAAAATGGAATATTATATATATGGTGGTGTGACATGTAATTACCGTGATGGCGTCGAGCTCAGCCAAAGACAAAGGCCCACCGAGCACGCCAGAGACTGAGGACGGGCTGCTATGCGCGGGAGCGGCTGTGAGAGGAGGTCCGGTTGCGTGGGCAAGTGATGGTGCGATGATGTTGTTGTTCATGGAGTTGCTCCCGTTGAAACTGGGCAACGGGAAATCATGTACCGTCTTGTCTGGATTTTCCTTCGTCCAGTTGATGATAACTGGAACCAAGTTAGTAGCGAAATCATTTCTGCAGGCAGTTACAGCTGCATTGAATTCCTGCTTTAACAACTCATATTTGTCCTCGGCTGCTTTTTTTGCGTCCTCAGCTACTTTTTTCTCGACCGCAAGCTTCACCTTCGCGTCGATGTCCGCCTGACTAAACTTATTTTTCTGCTTCTTGGGCTCCGGGCCCTCGTTGTAAAACACCTTCCATGTGGCGCCGTCTCCAGCGCCGTGCACACGACCATATTGCGGCCGCTGGCCCAAAGGGAGTCCCTTAAGTTCGTTCAAGGCCCGGTTGAGAGGGGTGTCCCACTTGGGCCTCATCGGAGAAGTAGGGCTTTCGGCTGCAAGCTGGTGTTGCTTCTCCAGTAGTCTAATCAATTTCCTCGTGATCTTGTCCATGTAAAAAACCTTTTTCTCCTTGTCCCACTTGTAGCGGGCCCTGATGAAGTCATGCTCCAAGGGGTTGGTGAACTTCGCGAAGGGGTCTGGGAGACCCGCGGCTTCACGTTCCGCGTCCTCCTTATCCCATATGGGCCTTTTACCGAGGTAGCCACGGCTTCCGAGGCGATGCTTCCCCATGTTTCTTTGCTGAAGGCTCTTGAATTTCGCAGCTTTAGCCTTGGTGTCCTCGGTAGCGCAAGTGTCCTTGAACTTTTCAAACTCCTCTTCCGTAAGTGTCGGATTTTCCTCCAGAATCTTGGACAGGGGTTCCTCAGCCTCAATAGCTCGTTTCACCCTCGATTTCCAGGAGGCCAAATCATTGCTGAACATGCCCATGGCGTGATTGTTAATCTTTTTCATCTTCGGATCATCCCACAGTTGTTCTATGTTATCATCCCGGTTGGGGAACTTGAATCTCTTGTGCAACTTCGTTAGGAGCAACTACGTCAAATGTTCTTTACTCCTTAAGTCATCGTCGTTGATGCTCGCGCATTCCCGTAGGATGCATCCTACTTGGTTCCCATAGCACTTGCGAGGTTCTTCCGGCTCTAACGGCTCAAACTTGCCAGGTGCCATCTTTGTGATCACAAGTCGTCCAATCCCTAGTTTGTTAGGTTTTCGTATCCTCTACTTCTTATGCTTCCTCTTTTTGGTACCGGCATCGGCGCCGGTACCTTCCCCGCCGGTATCTTCCCCGCCGGTACCTTCCCCACCGGTCTCGGCGCCGCCATCGGTGCCGGCGCCGTCGGTGTCGGTGTCGGCGTCAGTACCATCATCGAGGCGGACCTGCAAACCTTGCTTAGCAGTCAAAAAGTCGAGGTAGTCTTGTTCACCCTCATAATCCATCTCGTCTGCATCTTGGTCAGAAGGCCCAGTTTCTTCATTGTTCGACATGTTTCCTATGATTAAATGTCCTCATTTATTTCTAAAAGTATGAATAAATGATAAATGAGATAACAAAGAAATCTATGTGCCAGCACTCGATATGCCAACTATGTAGCACAAATCATGCCTTTATTCACGGGAAATTTCGGCATGACCTTTGCTAAAAAATGGACATATCGAGCACCTGAAATTCACCGGAACAGAAATGAATCAACATTCCGGCGTAACATAGGCCACTCGGATCATTTACCAAAACATGACATGTCCAAAACATGACATATCCACATATTGCATATAAATTCAGCTAATTTTGAAACCTATCTGAATTCATAACTAAATAGATAACCTAATTAACATAACTAAAACCTAAGTAAATTAACCCTAGCTAGCAGAGAGAGAGAGAGAGGGGTGGTTTACAGAGGGTGCAGGGGCGAGGAGGCAGGCCCGATGATGGCCGAGGTTGGGAGGGGAGGAAGCAGAGGAGGGAGGCGAGGGCCGACGGGTCGAGGGCGAGCGCGCCGGGGTCGGGGG